>NC_084980.1:6730506-6843006 GCF_963691925.1 Scomber scombrus
GAAGCGATTCCCACAGACCACCTGTCACTCAGACGGCGTGGGGCGGGGTCATGATGCTTTGAGATCAGAGACTGCTAATCACTATTTATTTATTGTTTATTTAATTTAAATAAATATAGTATTTATATCTGTCTCCTTCTGCTGTGGCATTTGAGGAGTTAAAAATCAGTCAAGGAGACAGAAAGGCTCATCCTTCTCCTTGTCCTCACAAAAATCTGCCCCCACTCTCTCCTCCACCCCTCCTCCTCCTCCTCCTCCTCCACCATCTCTGCCTGTCACGGTCTAGTGGCAGGGTTAAGTTAAGTAAGAGTGTTCTAATAATTAGGACTGGGACTCGCCTGCCTGCTTGCCCATGTGTGTGTGTGAGAGAGAGAGAGAGAGAGAGAGAGAGAGAGAGAGAGAGAGAGAGAGAGAGAGAGAGAGAGAGAGAGAGAGAGAGAGAGAGAGAGAGAGAGAGAGAGAGAGAGAGAGTGTGTCTTCCTGTCAGTGCTTAGCCAGATGTTAAAAGGCTTGTCCCTCTCATGTTGCCTCCCTGTCAGTCTCCACTGGTTGCCACACACACACACACACACACATAGACACACACACACTCATCAGGGACTGTCCTACTTGTGGTGGCTTTGTTTACCCCCCAAGTGAGTGCCCTTCTGCCCTTCTGGCAGCCCCCCCAGGGTGAGGAGTGTGTGTGCATGTTTCCCTATCAATACCAGCCTACACATCTAATCTCCACATACAGTGCACATAATGATAGCTGTTGGTGTTACTGCTACCCTGCAAGTACACACTGGGGTTGTACTTTCCTATTTTACTACTAGAAATCTTTAAATATTTTTGTTTTTCATGAAATAGTCATCGGAAAAATGGGAATATTTTCCTCTCGTCCGCCTCTCAAGCCATTCCTTCCCACTCCTGTTCTCGCTCTCTGGGTGGCAACTGGAAGCAAGCATCAATTGGTTGTGTATGTATGTGTGTGTGTGTGTGTGTGTGTGTGTGTGTGTGTGTGTGTGTGTGTGTGTGTATGTGGTTTGCAAGTGTGTACGTGTGCGCAGCTCGGTGTGAGTCTTGCGGTCATTGTTGCGACGCTGCGCAGATCAAGGATTAGTCGCTTCCTGTCGAGCCTTTTGTCGGCCCAGCCACTCCATTTGGACACAGATCAGTGTGTGTGTGTGTGTGTGGAGGAGTAGGTTACACAAATGAGCCACTGGAGCTGGTGTGCAAGGCAAATGAAGGAGAAGAGGATGAAATGAGAGGATTCCCCTCTGTGGTGCTCCAGCAAGAAAAGGGAAAAAAATTCTCCAGCCTCCAAAAAGTCATTTCATCTCTATTTTTCCTTCTTATAAATCAGATTTATTTCGGTTAAAATAAGCAAACACAGCTGCTTATGCTGTGACATAATACTTCACATGTTCCCCCGCTGCTGTTTTTTCTAGAAACAGTGGAAGCATCTTTCAGGTGGAACAATCCCCAAAGACAGGATGTGAATTCTCGAAAAACCAGGTCGCTTTGATATGAAAATGACACTATTTCTACAAAACACACACATATACACACACACACACAAATACAGAAACACAGACCCGCTTTTCGGAATTCCACTTCACTCCCTTGGTGATGTCAGCTTCGGCCAATAAAAAATCCTGCGTTAAAACTCCGCTGAGCCTCATACAACTGCAGCACACCTGGCACTGCAACACACATTTTGAAGCCTTTTAATGCACACACACACACACATACACACACACACACACACACACACACACACACACACACACACACACACACACACACACACACACACACACATAAGGTCATAGCCTACTACAGCCTCTGCACTTGACTGTGTTTAACATTTATCAGGAATTACTTTACGGTGCACAAAGTTGTGGATTTATGGCATAAAACAGGTAGCTACGCTGGCAGTAATAGTGTAAAAAAAAGTGGGCAGACTTCCTTCAGTAAAGCCCAGGAGGAAAGTGGTAGTAATCCTTTAAGCCATGGTCTGACTTTACCAAAGAATCCCCATTAATTAGAAAGGTATATACAGTATTGATGTGTGTGTGTTACAGTATATATATATATATTTACAATGCGTCACATTTCAAGTTTCCAGCTTGCGACAGCTTCCCGTCTGTCAAGAAGCGGAGATTATTTCTCAAGAGAGAGAGAGAGAGGCCGCAGAGGCGTTCACACACCTAATGCAGATGTGTTAAAAGACTCTGCTTCCTCTCTTTCTCCTCCACCCCCCCCCCCCCCCACTCACTCCCTGCCTCCCTTCCTCCACCCTCTCCTCTTCTCTCTCCTCTCCTCAGTAATCTAATCTGCAGCCAGTTTGTGGATGCAGTCTAGTGTGACAGACCCCCCCCCCCACCCACCCACCTCCCTCCACACCCTCCCCTACTTCTCTCACTTTCACACACACATACGCACACAAACAGTTTCCAAAAAGGCTTGGCAGAGACCTCGCCCCCCCCCCCCCCCCCCCACCCCCCCTGCCCGTCTTGGTCACACCCTCTTTAATATTGAATTATTCATCAAATCTGATTGGTTCCTGCTGATGGTGGCCATGATGCGAACCAACAGTTTGTGTGTGTGTTGGTGTGTGTGTGTGTGTGTGTGTGTGTGTGTGTGTGTGTGTGTGTGTGTGTGTGTGTGTGTGTGTGTGTGTGTGTGTGTGTGTGTGCGTGAAGAGGAGGTGGAGGAGGTGAGAAGGAGGGGGTCGTGGGTTCAAGATCGTTAGCTGTTCTTAACGCACTGCCGCTTCACAAAGCTGGACCGGGCCCGCCGCTTAACATAAGCGCGCACACTCACACACACACACATAAACACACACATGCACACACACCTTATTTATAAGCAACAAAAGCCACCAAAACCACTTGCACCTGTAGCTATTTTGGAAGTGAAACACATCCTTTAAATCAGGACACAAAGGATGTCGCCACTGTTTTTTTATTTAACCTGGAACTATTTCTTTACTCTCCCTGAAGTTGAGACCTGATCACACATGTATCATCCTGTCACATTTCTTCTTCCTCCACCCTTCTAAAAGTTGCATCCATCCCAGAGGGGGCAAAGCTTAGCATCTGCTGCTGCTAAAAAAAAAAAGGCCTCTAAAGTCCCTTTGAAAGGTGAAACAAATCAATAATGGGTGCTTTATATGCATGCCAGGGTGTGTGTGTGAATGTGTGTGCATGCTCATATGATTAGCATGCACTAGAATCTATACTATTCAATATTGGGAGTGGACTCTGGTGGCTGCAAAAGACTTAAAGGTCTCATAGAAGTCTGTTCATGTATAGGATGCCCTCTGTTTTATTTCAATACAGCTGGTTTTTTTAACTACTTTCAATGCAAATTCTAGTAAAATCTCCAAAAACTCCAAACATAATGGTGCATATCTCGTCCGTGGCATGATCAGGTTTATCCACCAAATTCCCCGCACGCACCTCTCTCTTGTGTGTTTGCGCGCGTGTGAAATTGCATTCACGCCGCGGGGCTTTGTTAAAGGCATAAACAGTCGATGATCACGGATTTGCCCGCACTTCAGGAAAAGACGCGGATAAAGGAAAAAAGGATGAGTGTTGTCGTCGCTTGCGCACGTGCGTGTGTTCGCTATCTCGGATGTCTTGCGAGGCACTTCACGTTGACCCCGCGGTGCCTCTGCATATCTGAAAGGCATTACGCAGGAGTAGACACGCACACACGCGCGCAGAGTCTCTAAGCAAGAGCTGAAGCACATAAACTCCACTCGCATCACATCGTAGGTTCAAGTTCAGGTTTTTTGTCCCCTCGCGCCCTCTCTGTGAGTTTACGTTTGAGGAAAAGAATCATTTAGAGACACATTCTGTTATTAAAAAAAAAGCAAGATCTTCCTATTCACTCGTCTATCCTTCCATCCCCCCCCTACCTCTCTCTCTCTTCTTCTTCTTCTTCTTCTTCTTCTCCCCCCCTCCCTCCGTCACCGGGTGTGTGTGGAAACCCAGCCCACTGTTCAGCAGATGAATAATTTAGCGGTGTGTGTATCATCTGTTTACCGTGCTAATCCATCTGTCAGCAGGCACCTATCGATTCGCGCCTGCTTGGTAATTTGTGCATCCGCGCCACACACGCACACACAAACACACACACACACGAGTTACTAGACGAACACACACACACAGAAGCGCGCACACGCTCGTGCAGCTATATGATGTGCAGGTTAGCTCATATTTAGATCCTGGAGTTGTCAGCTGGCCACCCAGACACTTCATTTACACTGAGTGAAACTGATTTTAGGGTCAAGGTCACAAAAAAGAAACAATGTGATATTGGATGCAGCAGCTTTTGGTTAGTCTTATTACATATTCTGTATTCCATGTCGGATTTGAAACCGTGGGTTTGTTTGTTTTGTTCACCTGGAGTCGGCTCTGTGACATGTTGTCATCTGAAGACAAAAACAAGAGATGTGATTGATGATAGAAAACTACTATCTAGACTTAAAAGTCACTTTGAGATCATACCAAACAAGTTAATGCAGTGCAGCAGATTCTACTGCTTCACTTCTCTATCAACCCTCCTGTTGTCTTCCGGGCGACCATCCAACTGACTGTTTTAAAGCATAAGGCATACATAATCACTGAAGCCTTTGTTAGATCTTTTTAGACAACTTCATTCCAACTTATTACCAATGGTTTTACACATATTGTTGGAAATGATGGTCATTAAACCTCATTGTCCTTGTTGTCCTCCCAGGTCAGAAGTGACCCGAGGACAACAGGAGGGTGAAATATAAACAGTGTTGGGGAGTAACTAGTTACATGTAACAGCATTATGAAATTCAATTATAAAATAAATGTAACTAATTGTTACAGTTACTGAGAAAAAGTGTGTCATTAAATTACAGTTACTTATGAAAATGTTGATGATTACAAAGGGGGTTACATCTGAAGTCAGACCTTTAAGATTTTCCTCATTTTTTTAATATTTAACATGTTACTGAATACATTTATTGCTGTTTTTAATTCTTTGAAATCAATATTTTTTATATTTTATAAATAAATCATGACGTGGGTTTATTTGGAGCACACATGGGCTTAAATGGTGTCACAGTACCAATTAAATTCATGTCAGACTTTTGACTTTTTCATCAAATATTATTTTATATTACAAAATCTACTTGAAATAATAATTTCATTATCTTGCTAAAACACCTGACTTTGGTGAGCTTAATTTACCCCAACATTTGAAAACATTCATTAGAAAACTATAAAGGTAATCAAATGTAATATGTTACATTACTTTAATTAAGTAATTGAAATAGTTACATTACTTATTACATTTTAAATAGGGTAACTAGTAATCTGTAATCTGACCCTGAGCACAGATATCCATATATTGGTCTCCATTTGACTGGTTTGAATATGTACAGAATATAGAAATGAATGTAGAATGTTTATATTTATCTGACAAAAGCTCAGGTCACTTGACTTTACATGTACTCACATCAGAATTTATATTATGACTGTAGATCACACACATGAACACCTGACTTTCATTTCAAGTGGATTCAAACCACACATCGACACTCATTATTTTTATTTCTGTGAACCGCCCACTTTCGAAGAGACCTCAGCTGTTGTTTACGGGGACGACAACATCTGCATCGATTCTGAACCAGATCTAAAATGGGAAGTGGTCAAAACTAGAACATTTCCATCTCTCCATTTGCTGTTTCAGTTCTGAATTCCTGCTTTCATACCTGTTATTAGCTCATCCCTCCTTATATCTCACCCTCTTTCTTTTTCACTGCCTTCCTTCAACCCTCTGTTTTTCTTTGGATACTTACCAAACACTTTGTCCCCTCTGGATTTATATCATCACCTAAACATTACCTTACTTAAGGTGCTCTACTACATACAGCAAGAGCGAGAGAAAAGACAGAGAGAGAGAGAGAGAGACAGAGAGAGAGCAGTACTATAATGAATCCATGGGTGACCACTGATGGTTGTAATTATCAAATGACTGGTTTTAAAAGCTCATTGATTGATGTCATTAGCTCCATGAGTGATTACTAATTGCTGCTCTCTAGCATTTTAACCACACAGGACGCGTGCACACGTGTATACACACAGACACACACACAAATATTCATCAAACACAGACACATACATTCTCCTGCTTGAATCCACGTGTCTGGTTTTATGATTAGTGAAAGGATGGGGAGCGAATGAAGGACAGCGAGAGATAAAATCATGTAAGAAAGAAAGAAGAGGAGAAGCTGCTCATTTGAATGTGTAAAAAAAACAAAAAACATGGTGTCACTATATTGTTAATGGTTCATTTTTACATTAACAATGCAGAAAGAGTTCAAATGAACACTTTAAAGTTAAAAGATTATGACTTGTTAACTCTTCCGTACACTGTGGGTGAATTGAGGTAAAACTCCAGCTAGAGGAAATGTGTATAGGGTGTTTTTACAGCTCTCAAATGTAAAAATGGGTCAAATTTGAATCCTGAACAGTATGTAAGGGTTAAGATGAACTATTTTTAAGAAACATCATCAATGCCTCCAATCACTCCATTCTTCTAATCCACAGCCCAGTATATCCATTTCAAATGGCCTCCTGTGCTTTGATCAGTTCAGTAATCACACACATCAGCGGTCATTTCGGAACAGTCATGATTAAGACTATCATCTACTTAACCCTGTGGTGCTTTTGTCATGTACGCCCCCACAGCTACATTTACACGTGTCGGACCATAAAAGCCAGTTCATCATTTTCCATAGATGCCCATTTGTTAGATTTCAACATTTTGCCAGCTGCAGATTTCAAAGTCTTTGACATTTCAGCATTTTTGATATGGACATGGAATCAGATATGTTTGAAGATAGCAAATACCTGCTTTTGAATGTATAAAAGTAGCATCTTCTACTCTTTTGTTGGCTTTGAGAAGTTGATAATATAGTTTCTCTTTTTATTCTCATTCATTGCACTCTTTCTTTTGCATTTTTGTGTGTGTGTTCTACCCAGAGTTACAACACCTGCCAAGAGTGTAGGTTGACCATGTTGTGCTGGTCAAACCTGGCTTCCACTCTTACAAACACACACACACAAACACACACACACACACACACACACACACACACACACACACACACACACATCGGGGTTGCACAGCAGGGTTCATTTCGATATGGAACGTCTAATATCACATCCCCGCGGCAAAATGCTCGGAATTCTGCCCTCCAGGAGAAGCGTCACATCTTTGTGTGTGTGTGCGCGTGTGTGTGTGTCCTTCCATCTGTTTGTGTGCGTTTCTCCATCTGTATGTTTGTGTGTGTCTGTATGTGTGTGTGAGTGTGTCAGGGGGTGTTAGAAGCAGGCAGGGGCTTAGCAGAGCAAAAGAGAGCAAATCTGTCAGCTCTCCCTGGGCAGACAACCCTTCTGACCCTCATTCAAAGACATATTGATTCTCCTCTACACCCAACCGGGGAGGGTGTGTGTCTGTATGTGTGTGTGTGTGTGTGTGTGTGTGTGTGTGTGTGTGTGTGTGTGTGTGTGTGTGTGTGTGTGTGTGCAAGTGCTTAATACAGCCTGATCTTCCCTCCTTCCTTCCAAATACAGTCTTTTTTTTCTCCTCCTGCAGCGTTGTTAAATAAGATAAAACATATTTGATTGTGCAATCAATGAAACAGTTTTTCAGATATCGGCCCAATTACAATTTCATTTGTGACTCCAGATAAACACTCGAGTGAAAGAGAGATTATCTTATAACAAGTAAAACCACAGATCTTAACGCACAGCTTGGCCTAGTTTGCTGATCTTTACAGTTTTTCTTTTTTCTTTTTATCGGTCTCGCTCTATTTCCTGTCTGTTACATACTCAGTTTTGGTTCTGGAGGGAAGAAGAAAAAAAAAAGTCGGTGGGCGAACAAACACAAAGTGAGGCAGCCTCAGAGACGAGTTCTCTTATCTCAGCGCTAACACCGTATTAAACCTCGCTGTGCACTTGTTAGCTCTGCCTTGTTTTCCAGGAAGGAGCCTAATGACCTATGGGACGTCACCAATTGGGGGCTCGGCAGATTGTTAGGGACCCTGTGTGTACTTTAATGTAATTGTCAGAGCAGTGTTGCTCAAAGACTGGGTCAGGAACTAAAGGCCAGTGGTGGGAAGATATAAAAAATCGACCTCCCGAATCATCTGAAGATGGTTATAAGTAAAGCTTCTGTGCTGTGGAAGTGAGTGCAGGGTTGATTCATCACAAGACTAGTGGTAACTGCTCATGCTTTATGTTTTTATGTGTATACTCTGAGTTTATGCTGCAGGGGAAAGGAGTACAAACTGAAAGAGAAGTTTGCAGAAGAACGCTTCCAATGCTACAGTTGTGGTAGAAATAATGAAACAGAATAACTAATCTTTTAATTTCGTAAACAGGGTGAACACTTAAAGCAAATTTAGAGAACAGGAGTTGGGTTGCCTTTAGCTTAGCTTGGCATAAAGACTGGATGCTAGGGGTAACATCTAGCTGGCCAACTCAAGTTCACAAATAAACCTATAAAATAACTGACTAACATGCTGTTAGATATCTTGTTTGTTTAAACCATGCAGAAAACGATGGGCGAAGATGTCACACTCCTTTTAGCCCCTTTTTTAAATTTATGGTGGTATATGTCTGGCTTTCTGGGTGAATGTTCACCACCTAGCTGCTAATTTTGTCCGTCTGTTTTTTTGGGGGCAGTGCACAGTGGATTTATTTTAGCTAAACACTGTATCTATATCTACAGTAGAAAGCGTGCAGATGAGACTGCTTAGACTCAATCAAAACTGTAAAGTTGCACGCCTGAAAACTGAAACTAGTACACTCAGTAGTGAGCAGCAAATCAAGATTCCGGACACTAAATAATTGTCGTAATTTTGCGCCGTCACCATCAACTGTAGAGTCTCACAACGGTAGATTTTACATCTTTAAAATGTGGAACGTTGCATTGTCGGATTGTTAGCAGAAAGTACTTTCATTCGATTGTGGAATATTTGAGAGCTCTATAAAGTGGAGATATTTACACACTCAGTATTCGGACACTCAAATATGGCGCAGGGTAAATGTAGTGCACTATATTGTAAATAGGGAGTGATTTCAGACACAGTCGATGAGCTAAAAGAAGCTAAAACGCTCCACAGAACTGATAGAAACTGCAGAGTCCAGTGATAATCTTCGTGGGTTTGTCACTACAGGCGACACATTTCACACTACTACAGTTAGCATTATTTATATTAAAATATTGATCGATGTAGCTTTCAAACAATCCAACTATTAAACTACTAACAGGAGAAATAAAAGGCTTTAACCTGCACTAGAAAAAAAAATACAGCACTGACTTTGCATCAATGTCAGGAATGCTGCTTGCATGTAGGTGCTCACTGTTAGGTCATCTTTTGCGACCTGGCACGGCAGCACAGCATGAGGTCTCTGCTAATGGCTGGTCGCTGGGGGCAACCGGTCAAGGCAGTTTGTGTGTGCGTGTGTCAGAGGGGAGTGCGGGGTGGATTCTGGTATGGTGGGGTTGTTGTCTACAGAGTGGAAGGGCCGCGGTATAATGTCGACAGGCTACATGCTGACCCTGCTCCTGCTGACGCACACACACACACACACACACACACACACACACACACACACACACACACACGGTCAGTGGTATAAGCTGAAAAGTGCTGGCTGCGATAATGAAAGGCAGGTGCGCCGGGAGGCCGACGTAGTAACAGGAAGAGAAAATGAGAGAGGACAAAAAGAACATGTGAAAGTCAAAGCAGGTGAAGAGGAGTGAAATGACTGATGGATTTTAATGCGGAAGATGATGATGTTTGATGTGTGAGCGAGAGCAACAAAGACAGATGTTCTGCATCTAAATATATATGTGTGTGTGTTTGTGTGTGTGTGATCTGTACAGTTAATGCGTCGTAACACCTGGGTGCACTTTAACCACAACGTCTTGTCATCACTGTATTGATAATTACCCGTCAATACACACATTACACACTGATACTGATGATGCATGATGTCTGGCAGCAGGCATCCATCACCTCCCTACACACACACACACACATACTCATCAATCAGTGGTCAGAATGGTAATTGTGGCATTTGATCAGAGGCTTGACAAATGAACCAAGGCCATTTATTAATATTCAGAATCCTGTACATTTAAAGGTGCATGACACCCTTTTTAAAGAATTAATTTTAATTTTGAAAGGCATGACTGGCAGAACAGTGTTAAATTCATATATTCTATAGTGTATTATAGGGTTAGGTCTGTGGCCTCGACAGATGGTTTCATGGGGTCATGGGATTTTGATTATGGTGATTTGATGAGTTTAATAAACCAGATTTAGCCATTCATAGTTAAATGATGCATTGGAAATTGGTCTGCTCTATGATATATAGAGTTATTCTTTATTTTAATGATGTCATCACAAAATCATTTAAATAGATTATTAAGTGGTTTCTTTGATACATACAGATACTGGATAGCAGCAAAGAAAAATGTGCATCTTTCTTGTTTCTTTGTCTTTTTGTATCTGCATTTAACTAAATGCACTATTACACACTAAATTATGATGACTGCACATAGAATAAAAACACCATAAACTCACACACTCTGAAAGCGTGTGGACTCGAGAGACTAAAACTTGAATAGATTAAACTCAGATTTGTGACTGAAATTGATTCAGGTTATAAAAACACAACACACACACCTTGTCTTTATCTGTTTTCTTCTATCTCTGTGTTCCTTTGTCACTGTCTCCTCTGTCTCTCTCACACACACACACACACGCAGTGTGGGCCACAGATGGCATGGTGGTGTCAGGGTGAGAGGGGTTTGTTAGGATCAAAGAGCTCCAGTGTGTGGCCCCTCCACCCTTCACTTGCTTTCTTCTTCTCTTTCTCTTTCTGTTTGTCATTTTATTCCTCCCCTTCCTCTGCTTTCAATCTCGCTTCCCCTCTCTCTCTCTCTCTCTCTCTCTCTCTCTCTATCCCCACCAGCCGCCCCCTTCCCCTCCTTTTCTCTCTCTCGCTCTGTCTCTCTTCATTTTTTCCCCTAATCTGTCCATCAGAAGTGTCGATAAATTATTCATGTCTCTGTCTGTCCCCGAAGCCTTGTCACCTCTCCTCTGCTCGCCAGCTCCTCTGCTTCCTCTCTTCTGTCGCCTTCATCTCTTCCTCCCTTCCTCCCTCTGTGACCACCACCTCCACCTCCTTCTTCTTTTTCCTCCTCTCTAGTCTTGCAGAAAGCTCGACCACACACGACCTTCTATCAAACAGCAAAGTGGTACGAGTTAATAAAAAGATTTCAAATGATTCCAGCAACTTTGAGCAATCCTTCAGTGGCTGAGATTTGTATAAAAATCTATTTAATACAACAGAGAGAGAGAACAGAATTTGGCCTTAATGATATTGATAAATATTCACCAAAATATGTTTCATGCTGCAGGCTTGATGTACAAGAAAATTCCTGTTCATAAATGAAATGTCATCCCTTTATCAGAGGTTAAAATGACTGTTTTGTCTATGGAAGGATTGAATGAGGCTGTCACAACTGTCAGTCACCTTATTATGACATTTTCAAAACATGTGTTTCCTTTATTTTTTGCAAGAATCAATGTATATCTGCCATAATTTGTATATTTGTAACTCATCTCAGACTTACAGAGCAAAAGAAGTAGGTATAAACGGATAGAAAATGGGGAAAAAAGATTTGAAAAGCATCAAAGCTTCAATATCTCCTTCCCTTTTCCTCTTGGTTCCTTTATATCCTCCCCCCCTTGCATCCCGTATCCTGCCGGATGGAGTGCTTGAACACAAAGGAATAAAAGAAAGAGAAAAAGAAGTGAACGAGGTAGAGCGAGGAAAAGACAGAGAAAGAAGCAATAGAAGGAGTAATCTTGTGGCTAATCCAACATTCTCTCCCCAAACAATTAAACACTGGTTTATGTCTGCTTATACTGTAGACCACTTACTTCCAAACACACACAAACACATGCACGCACTCACAGTTTTCAGAGAGATAAAGTTTGCTGCGGAAAGCTATTAATCATAGGAAATCCAGATGAATACAAAGTTAGGGAGTCTAGTGATTAGTGATAAATTGCCTTGTATTTCCCCATTGGTGGTGTGTGTGTGTGTGTGTGTGTGTGTGTGTGTGTGTGTGTGTGTGTGTGTGTGTGTGTGTGTGTGTGTGTGTGTGTGTGTGTGAAGTGTGAGGATTGCATCTTAGGTATCAGTATGTGTGAGGATGAGTGTGTTGGCTGATACAAGGGTGTAAAGCACTTGGGCTGAACCCTCGGGATATTAGAATGCGGCCGTGTGTGTGTGTGTAGGCATGTGTGTGTGTGCATGTGTCACATATGGTCTCTCTCTCAAAAGATGGGCCTGTCTCAGCCACTCTCATCCCCTGTAACCACGACGATTAATACATTTTAAAAAATGTCCCCTCCACTTTCCCCTGGTGCCGGTCACACACACACACACACACACACACACACACACACACACACACACACACACACACACACACACACACACACACACACACACACACACACACACACACACACTGTTCACTATTCAGTGGAGGTTACTGCTACATCAGCAGCACACACAGCACTGCCTTCAGAGGCTGATCAATCTGTACTGCTGCTTGCACTGATGAATTACAGAAGTCAAGACAGAAAGAGAGAGAGGGAGAAATGGAAGGATGAAGAAGAGGAAGAGGAGGAAAGGAAGGGTGAGAGAAGACAAGGAGGGAGAGGACAGGTGGGGGAGATGAGGGTGAAAATAAGGAGGAGGAGAACATGAGTAAGGGTTTCTCTGGAATAGGTGAAGATGGTCAAGATGAGTCTGGGTAGGAGGAGGAGGAAGGCACAGAGGAGGTGAAAAAAGGAGAAAAATAAGAGTTGGATGACACAGCACTGCCACCAAAGGTCTGGAAAAAGAAGAGGAAGAAAAAAGGAATAGCTGGAGAAGAAGATAGTTTTAAAAATGGTGGGGGAAAAACAGCAAAACAAGCCATGGATCTCTCATGTAGCTCTACTCAATCCAGGTTCAAGTGCAGACAGACAGAAGACAGAAGACATACTTGAAATTCATGTCTAAAAGCACGGATGCATGGATAGCTGTTACATTTTGACAGACAGGAGGACTGTATGGCCAGGACACGGCAGAGACACGTTAGGCATGAATAGACGTCTTTGTTTGGCAGGGGGGGGGGAAATTGTGTTACGGAATGGAGACTTTCTGACATTGTGTTGTTTTAAAGAGCTGTCATAAGGATTCAGGACTGATAATGCATGCAGTGTTTGAGGCAATCTCGCCAAGAACGCTTCCAGTGTGCAGTATTTTATCACGATACTGTACAGAATATTGTCCTGATGCTCATTTGGTCATCATTCTCTCTCAGCTGTTTTTACGTGGCATAATCAGCCTTATAATCTAATGAAAAGGAGCCTGTGGTTCAATAAGAGTGCTGGGGCGCCGTCTCTCCTGCAATTCCAATGGTGAAATAAGTATTTTAATGAAAAAATCACTTTTGTCATTGTTGTATTGTGTGTGTGTGTATAAATGTGAAGTTGTTACTCTCACATAAATCATACATAATTACAGACATGTACGATGTCATGCAGCAAGCAGCTTGCCAGATCCCAAGAGCCTTTTCTTCTCCAACTTGAGTGGGTTCTTGGCCTTTTTCTCTCATTCCCCAAAGAGGACAACTGTGCTACATGATATGGCACACTTATTATTATTATTATTATTGTTATTATAAATGCTGCTTCCTTATTAGATTGGATAACATTACCCCCTGAATGCAAGAGAAACAGATTATTGTGGTACTTTGGTGATTATAATGTAGAAGCTGCTCTCTGCTACATTGTACGCCAAAATACTCAGAACTACCCTGGACCTTAGCAACGCACCATGCCACTGCTCATAAAACTTGTTGATACAATAATTAATACATAACAAAAAATAGTGGCTCCCTAAAGGCTTCACCAACCTCTAAAATGGCAACAAATGTAGGTATTTGCTTGCAACGGTGAAGTAACTACATTTTTCACAACTTTGATGAACCTTGACATTAATTTGCACCATTAACATCATGACAAAGCTGGCCCTTGAGGAAACTGTGAACCAGAGGAACCAAAATGGAGGAAGCTATTGCAGGTCATTAGCTGTGCTGCCCTGTACACTTGTATTTAATCTCCTATATCACTTTACCAACTAGTCCTGCAAGTAGTCTACATCACCAAGCTCAGAGCCAACAACCAAGGGCACAGATGACACTTTAGGAATAACTCTTTGTTTTTAAAAATGGTTGTGGTCCTTCAATTAAAAGAAACTTAAGAATTATTTTAAAAAATATGGTTCTCATCAAGCAAAAAAAGAAAGAAAAAAAAAGCAACATTCATATTCCACCATTGAGGTTTCACTTAACTTTCATCCCTTTAGGGTATCATATTGAAGGTTTCACACAGCGTTGCTTGGCCTCCAATTTAGCTTCTATGGTATTATGGATTATTCAAGTTTACCCCTTTTATAAGGTTAGCTATACCTCAACTTGAGAAATTAAAGTTCTTACCAGGGTTAAATCTGAATACAAACCACATTTTAAGCCTTTTCGCAGCATACTTTTCCACAGATCATCCATCTTTCTCACTCCCTTTCTGTTTCTTTTTCTCTTTTTTCATTGTCTCACATATTTCCCACAAATGAAAACATGATTAAACTTTAGAGTAGGTGGATTTACCCCCTACTATATCATAGACAATATGCGAAATATTTTTTTCACTCCTTCCCTCCCCTTCATCTTCACCGGCGATAAATCCATAGCTATCTATGACAGCTTTGTTGCTGCTGGGAGGCCCCTCCTGCCCTGTTTGGCTGTGATTCCAGCCGACAGCTTTAGGAGCTGTCTTTATTTAAGAGCTGCTGTAATTACACAGGTTTTAGCATATGTAGACGGCCAGATATGATTCAAACCACCAAGACCGTGAGAGGGGAGAGGGGAGCTCAACGGGTGAATGAGAAGAGAGATAAAAAAAAACACAATGGTGGGAAGAAAGAGAGCAGGAGGAGATGGAGGGAGCAAGGGGAGGAAAGAGACAGAGAAGGAGAGATATGGAGAGCAGGGCAGACTGATAGAGCAATTGAGAGACGAGGAGAGGGCAGTCGGGAGCGGGGAGAGGAAGAGATATGGTTTGGCAAATAAAAGAGGAGCGCGGCGCTGCTACAAACTGTTCGCCTTATGATGCCTCATTAGGGCTTAGGGCTGCAGATAGTGCCTGTTAGAGAGATCTATGGCCTCAGCGCTGAGAGAGAGACAGAAGGGGAGAAAGAGAGAGAGAAGAAGGGTAGAGGGACAGAAATGTGGTACTGCACAGCAAAAAAAGGAGAGATTAAAGCAGATTAAATGTCCAACATGCTACATGTTACCAACAAAACATTTGACTGTAAAATTACAGTCAAATTTAATGGAGAATACCAATATCAAATTATTGATATTGGTATGATTACTGCGCAGAAATGTTCTGATCTGATGTTCTGGAGAATGCTAACCTCTATCCTGTGATCTATGTTGGGTTGAAACAAGGCAAATAAAACTTATAGAAGCCCTGATTTCAGAGTGCAGGTGCTTCTCTATGATTGAAGTTGAAATTTTGTTATCTCGCACCTGTTCCACTGAAGTTATGTGGATGGTTGTATGATTGTCCCAACCACTTCCACACACGACTCAAGAACATATCATGGTGCCAAAAAACACCTAAATTAATCTGGCAAGTCTTTTGAAGTCAACTTGATTATTCCTATACCATACTGAAAGACACTAGATGATTAACAATGACTTGCTCACAAAAACGTGATCTCTGTTGAGTTGAAATATTGCATCATCAAACTGAAACTCTGCTTCCAGCACTGGGACTTTTCTATTGCATTTTTTGTTGATTTATTGCTTTTCAACGCATATCCTGCTGGGTTTTTGTGGATGTGAGCACCACAATTCGAGTCAACAGTCCCTATCTCGAACCCATGGTATTATCAGTGGAAGTCTCTCAAGTGAATAAACCCCAACTTCCTGCTGTTGACACCACTGTATATCCCCAACTTCGACTCTCTTACTGGTATTTTTTCTCTCTTTTTTTTTTAAAGGGTACAAACTAATACTGTTGATTCTAGAATAATTCTCACCTGTTGCCTCAAGAAGGTAAAATAAGGCAAATGATGTTGGTTTCTTTATATCTGTAAGATGTGATGTGCACATCTCACAAGCTGGGTAGAGGTGCAAGACATGCCCACACACTCAAATTTGCGAGACCACTTCACCAAAAATTAACTGAGTCCCCATTTTTTTTTTTTTTTTTTTTTTAAAGATTTTCTCTGGCATAGACGCCTTTATTTGAAAGTAGAGAGACAGGAAATTACGGGAGAGAGAGGGGGGTGTGACATGCAGAAAGGTCCGCCGGCTGGGACTCGAACCGGGGTCCGCTGCGTACATGGCATGCGCTCTAAACCACTCGACCACCTGCGCGCCAGAGTCCCCATTTTTTATCTATAAAGCCTTCATCAGGCAAAGTTCAACACAGTTGATGTTGCAAAGTGTTCTTTCAGGCTTGTATGCTTGCACATATTTGTTTTGCCAATGCAGTGCACTGCAGGATGCACATTACAAATGTTGAGCCAGGTTTAAAGAAAAATGTTGCTGGATGACTTTGTAATTTTTGGCACAGTCCTCAGTGATGGGATCCCTGCTGTGCCAACACAATGGCTTAATTGAAACGAATGAGGAGGCTGCGTTTTTGTGAGACGGTGCTAATACTGGTCTGAACACGGCCTAATTTGACATAGCAACAGACAAGCAGAAAGAAAAAGAGCAACGGTGCTAAATGAAGAACAAAAGAGCGAGCAGTGAGCAGAACAGATAAGGAATCGGACACTGTCCAGGCGACACAGGCAAGAAAAGAGAAAGAGCAACGGCCACTAAAATAAATGCCTCCTTTTCTTCAGCGTGTGTAAGAAAGATAGCAGATAGTATATCACCGGGCTCCACAAGCACTAATTAGGAGCCGGATTTTAACAAGCACAGAGGAACGGCGAGGCAGAGAAAGAAGGAGGGAGGGAGAGGAAGAGACAGGAGGAAGGTTGAAGGCAAGACCGTTAATCCACCGTCCATTGTCAGTCTCTACAGGAGGAATCGTGTTGGATGTTTCGCCATGGGAGACGGCCGTAAATCTACGACGCAACCTTTACACGCCGCACTCACAATGCGCACAGATGCAGCCGTACATGATACTGGCTGACAAAAGTGTAGCCACCCAGTGACAGATTGCTTTCATCAGAGAGACCACACAAATCAACTGCCTACCACACACACACACACAGTGAGGGAAGCACAATCAGTAGGCATTTTGCTGCAGTTATCCAAAGTAGTAAATCAGAACCTGTTGTTTTCTATCATGAAAGGCCAGGGCTTATCTGCTAGCTACAGGTGTGTGTGCATGTATATGTGTATGTGTGTGTGTGTGTGTGTGTATGGTCTGATGGTTATCTTTATCTTGTAGCCACAGAGGGGCCCTTTGTGGTCTGTTGCTGATTAACTGTCTGTACACATGCCCGATCGTAAATCTACCTACGTTAACCAATATTAGCGGTAATGAGGCATAAGAAAAGCAGGAGTGTACGTGTGTGTGTTCATATTTGTTTGTTTGGGCTAATAATTCTGGTGTAATTTCCAATCGGGGATCTAATCCAGGTTTTCTGGGGAATTTATGAGGTTGATTCACAAGAGCTGGATACCTGCTGCCTTTGAAGGCCTCACACACACACAGTTTTGCGTACTGACAACACACACATGAGCATATGCATTACGCACAGCCATAGTCCTCACCCCTACTAGGATTTTGCCCTCCCCTAATAACACCATAAACCCGGACAGAAGAATGTATTCAGGGTTCCCACTGTCCAGTACACCTGCAGACACAGACATACACAAATCATGCACACACCTCCCGTTGCCTTTCCCAAGCTTTAAACATGCACGTTCTTCTTTCTGACCACCGTCATTTCCCTAACTGCCACTTATGTCGCCCCGGCAGATCTCCTCTAGATGCTGATCATAGTGATGAGGGGTTGTTAGGCATGCAGGACGCCCTGCAGGATGCTCCAGAAGCTCCAGTCTGAGGGGGACAATTGCTCAGACCTCTCAGACTACATTAGATCACCATGCTTTATTCTAAAAAGGGATGAAAAAGACATGGGCCCACAGCAGTATACTGGATTTTTTTGGTAATCTTTGTCAGGTTTGTTGTTGTCTGTTGTTACAGAAGATTCTTAAATAAGTGTGCAAAAAAAACTTGCAGACTATTTTTGTGTCTTTGCTGTTTTTATTGTGTCAAGTAAAATGGAATCAGGTATTCAGTCTCCTTTTAGCTCTGTTTGTGTCTCCACCATCTCCTGAGGAAGGTAGCTCTTTAGCTGCTAAATGCTAGTTAGTATTCACCAGCTAGTTGCTAACTTTGCTAGCCAGTCATTTGGTGCTGGGGAGGAAGTGTAAAGCGGTTTTGTCAGAAAACCATACGTTTGCAGCTACCTGATTGAAAAAATGTTCATAAGAACAGTTAGAGTGAACCAAAATAGTAAAGTTGCAGGCCATCAAACTAAAATAATTAGCTGAAAGATGCTAAATGCTCTGTAGCGCTAACAGGATGGGCAGAGTTGGGTTATTATTCATGTGGGAAAATGATAAAAAAAAATTACTATTGTTGCCTTTTCAATCTATGATAACTATAATAACTACCTCATTACACTAAATGACAGTTATATCAACACACAACTTAATGTTTTTGAGACAAAAAAATAACAATACAATTTACAGGTTAGAAAACCACGTTTTACCACCACCTACTGCGTGATAATGTTGAACCAGGGAAATCATGTGTCCACCACGACAGAGGGTCCTAATTAACTTTACATTGGTATTGTTGCCATGGTACTGACACGTAAATTTTACACATTACGTGACACCACCACGGAATTCCGTGTTAAGAGAACGTGGTCATTTCACGTATTTCTGCGAGATTAGATTGGATACTTATCTCTGGGTTTATCACTGGTAGTGCTACTTACTTCACAGTGCACATAGCAACTGTTTCCATTATATCTATTAAGTCTTTAAGCTTTACATTTTGGTGTCTACCTTCCTGGACATCAATGAATGTACAAAAACGCCATTACAATTCCATTTAGGCTAACAGGTTGAATCTCAATTAGGAGGGTGAGGGCATTTGTCTCAGTTGCAGTTGAGGTTTCCGGCGCTGGACACTTGGAACGGTTGAAAAATGACAACAACGCATTCACACTAATAGAGGTTTAACTGGGTGCAAAATGTTTGGCCTTCCTCTCATTGTTCTTCCTAATGGGACCTATTGACTGTGCAATCAGAGTACATCACTATGCACGTACAGTAGATTAGAGACGGGAGATAACGGCACCTTCTCCCTCTACCTCACACTCTCTTCACATCTATTTATCTCTTCCTGTATTTTCTCTTTCTCTCTCTCGTCGTCTCTCCTTCAGCTTGTAATTTGCAGTCGAGTTGATAGATGCGGCGCCGGCGCCACTGTCAAAGAATTAACAGTGTTGACAAAGCGGTGTACAATACATAATGATCACAACAATACAAAGAAATGATTAAGGTATAATGCAATCATTTATGCTGCCTTTGTTTCTCTTTGCATGTCTTCCCCCTCTCTCCGTACAACAGCAGGTAAACAGTCTTGTAGCTTGTAGTGGTTATGTGATTCAGTAGCGCGGTGCGTTTCCGAATGGTAATTTGCAGAAATGAAAGCTTAATCAAGCATGCTGCAGAAGTGGCCCTGAATAATTTAACAGTGGGGGGGGGGGAGAATGAGCAAGGAGGGGAGGGAAGAGAGGGATGGGAGGCGGGTGTCACCAGAGAAAGAGAGAGCTTGAGAGAGGAAGGTGAGATGATGATGAGGAGTTTTTTCCTTACCCTCCATTATTTTTGTCTTTTTAACCTTTTTTTCCCTTCTCTTACTTTCTTTATTTCTTTTAGTAACCTTCCCATCTCCTTTATGTTTTCTATCCTCTTTTACATCTGGATTCCATCCTTCATTTTTTCTTTTTCCTCCTTTCTTCTTCTTCATCTTTCCTTCTTTATATTTTCTTCTTTCATGACTTTTGTGTGCTTCCTCCCTTATTTCCTCTTATTTCCACCCTCCATTTTCCTCTTTCAGACGTTCCTTCCTCTCATCTTTCCTTTAGTACTCCCTTTCCTCCATCCTTTCTCCCCTTTCTTTTCTCCCCTTTCTTTCACATACAATAATGCTTTTCATGATGTACTCATCCAGGCAGTATATAAGCAGAGACAAATCTTAATTCGTAAGAGTTTTATCTTTGTCAAATGGTTCCTGAGTGGGTAATTAATTACTTAGCCCCGGTTACACTTTTAATATCTTCCTTCTACCTCTCTATCTTTGATTAATTTCTCATCCTGGGAAAGAAGGGAGTTTCATTAATGCTAAAGCCATTCGTCTTCTAGCAGGAAGGAAGCCCATATTTGGTCATTACAGATGAATCCCTAACTCCCTAAATGATTAGAGGGGTACAGAATAAACATTTTTCTTCATTTCTGGCCAATCTGAGAAATACACAACAAGTGTCAGTACACAATGCCATGTATGATTTTTAATATTTAAAATATGTCTAAAGCAGACAACTTTGATCATGTTGTGAACTACAATGCCAGCTGTTTTTAGTGTCACTACATGCATTAAAGCTTCAATAGATAAATACAAATATATTAACTAATTAATTAACAAGGTCATTTACTACTTTTTGACATGTATGTTTGCTCTAATAAGAGAAAGAAAAAGAATATATAAAGAAATAGTTGTGCTTGTGTAAAAGTACACATTCCTGCTAAATTAAGTGTCCCAAAAAGAGGCGATTTTATCCAGAAGCTCCATCCAAGTACTGGCCTCTTCATTTTCACCTGCTTTGAAGCATTCACATATTGTTTCTCAATATGAAATAGCACATTTGTTGGTATTTTATTTTGTTTAATCAAAGTTTTAATCTAATAATTGATCAAATATGAGGTAAATTGGGTCTGTTTATGCTTTCAAGTGTTATGAAAAGACACATTTTGTCCTTTCCTCTCTCTCTCTCTCTCCTCTCTCTCTCTCTCTCTCCTCCCTCTCTCTCTCTCTCCTTGTCTGGCCAAACGATATACTTTGGCAGATTGGAGTGAGAATGAACTGCAGACCCAGACGCTAGTTAGTGAAAGCTGTGCGTTCCTCTTCTCTAATGGAAATTAAGGGCCATGAATGCGTGTGCGTGTATATATGTGTGTGTGTGTATGTGCGTTTCTGTTGACGTGCCATGCTTTTGTGACAGGGCCTTGCCGGACTCAGATTTTATTAAGTACCCCTTAGAGAAAGAGAGAGAAACAAAACAAGGGAAAAGTCTCTCGCTCTCTCTCTCTCATACACACACACATACTAACACGCGAAGACCAGACTCAGAATTTTATTAAGTACCCTTTAGAAAGAGTGAGAGTGAGACAAGAGGGGAAAAGTCACCGGCAGCATGGTAATCAGGCCCGCTAACCGAGACACCGAGAAAAGAGGAGAGAGTTTGTGAGAGGAGAAAAGAAAAGACAGAGAGGAGAGGAGGAGGAAGGGGAAGGGGGAGGTTTTCAGGACACTTTTTTTTTCTTCATAAAAGCAGACAAGGAAAGAGAAGGAGGAAAGGAAACTTTACATGCAAACAAAAGTAGTTTTTCTTTGAGAAAAACAAAAAAAGTCAGCATTAGAAACAGGTGTTTCTTACAGCACTATTTTGACTGACTGACCTTTTTTTCTTTGTGTATTCTTGCTCCTTTTTTTCTTTACTCAGTATGTGTGTGTGTGTGTGGGGGGGGGGGGGTTAAATGAACTGAGTCTGTTACTGAGATACTTTAGACATCATATAGGAGTTAAAACCTGCCATAACAATAGTTTTCTTTGCATATTTCAGTGTATTTTTGACTTTTGTAACCAGATGTCAATCAAATATATATTTCATGACACTAGCAAGGCCTTAACCTATGTTGTGTATGTTTATTTGAAGTATTTTAAATGGCAAAAGCACATCAAGCTTGTCATCTTATTTCAGATTTCTCATAAGGAACACTTTCTTTTATCATTTCTACATGCTGCATCTGGTATGTGAGAGGTGAATGCAAGAAAATAATACAATTCCTCAAATTCTACATGATAAAATTCATGCATGCATGTACAAATGTATGTAAGTGTGACTGCAAACATTTGAGAAGTAACTGAGCTATAATGCAGACACACACACACACACACACACACACACACACACACACACAAACACACATACATACACACACATATAGTGAGAGATGGACATGGAGAGCACAGCCGGGAGAAAGGAGAACAGGAGATAGCAGGAGGAGGAGCTGGGTGATACCTTGCATGACTGCGCTTTCCCTAGAGGATCCTTACCACACACACGCACACACACACACACACACACTAACACACACAGTGAGCGACGGCTGGTGTGCGGGTGGCTGTCTTGTTGGCAAGGGTTTCTGATTTCACGGCCTACTGGGTGGTGGCATTCAGCTTCCATCAGGCACCCCTCTTTCAGCCATTCACACACACACACACACACACACACACACACACACACACACACACACACACACACACACTGACCCTTTGCTTCACTCAACACCTCCCAGTTTCTCCTCTCAATATCTATTTTGTTAAATTTCCCCATATTAGCCTTTCTTTTTTGTCTCTTTCTCCATCTGAAAGTCCATTTTCAACTAAGTTGAGACATTAGATTTAATATTTGTAGCTTTAAAAATATTTGATTTTAGATGATAAATATTATAGTATTATAATAGCCATTTGTTTAAGTGACAGAAAGTTGTGAGTGTTTCTATTGTGACACACAACTTTTTATTTTTATGTTTAAAAAAGAGAACCCAACTAAAAATGTCCTTATAAAGTGAAAACAAAGGAACACTTTTGTGTCTGATTTTCTTCCAGTGTAGCAAGGCACTAACTCTGTAGTGTCAAGGGTTCAATTCCTTGTGAGCAAATCACTAAACGGCCTCTGGTTTCGAGAGGGAAAGCTGATAATGCTGACAAGCTGCTTTTCTTTCATTGAATTGCCAGGACGGACCCCCCACTTTCCCAACACACACACAACACATACACACTCCTGCACATAAACAGAGTGACAAGTAGCTCATCAAGAGAAATGGTGGACTATGAATTAGCATTTTGAGTGAGTGTTTCCCCTAAAGTTGAGGCAGATGATGCATGCTCAATCTGGACAAATGATAATTGATAGAGAGAAGGAGAGAGAAAGACAGAGAGAGAGAGAGGGTGGGGGTTCTGTCAGCTTGTGTCTGAGAAGGTCAGCTTGGACCGAGGGCTAAGGAGGTCAAGAAGCAAGACACAGGGGCACACACACACACAGGAACGCACACACACACACTGACACTAGTCGGCAGTTTCTTTCTCAGCCATTCAGGCTTTGTTATGTGAGAGAATTTAGTGCTCAGCAAACCAGCTCCAGTCACTGAGAGATTCTTGGCTTCTTTTTCGACCTCATGGAGCGCTAACATGACTCTGCCCATTTCTCTCTCATGAAATCCTACAGTACAGACTCCTATAGAAAGTTATTACCAGCTTTATACAGGATTTTCTGACAAATAAGAGACAGTCAGTTAGTTTTTTATGTATTTCAACAATTTAAATGCAGTAAAAGACTGGTATTAATTACAGGATAAAACACTGGCAACATTTTACTTTTTTATGCTTGTCAACAAATTCCATCAAAAGACCAAAACCAACAATAATTTGATCCTACTCACTCCCTATTTTCTGTGTAGCAAAAGCATTTATAGATCTTATTATTTGGAGCTATAAATCTCCATTATTTTCGTAGAAATAACTAAAAAGTCATAAGTGAGCCACACTGTTGCACTGGGTGAGTGTTTCCTGTATTACTGTTAACATGAGCACTGTATTTTAATTTGACTTAGTCTCACATACATGTCCTGCTGCTGTAAAAACTCACTAGAGCACCAAATGTGTATTAATCCACAGCTGAAAATAGTCCCCAGCAAATGCACTGTTTGATCAACATTTACTAAAAAACTACAATGTCCAGCTATTATAGGAAATGATGTAGTCTTTAAAAAAAAAGAAATAATATATGTGTGACCATTTTAAAAACATTTTATGAAGCATGGGGTTGGGGCTGAAGGTCACAGAGTATTGAGAGATGGACTAGTAAAATCTTGACTTTTTCAGGGATTTGCAGACAAAAAGATTTAGAATAATGCCAGACTCATCTTCTACTTAAATTTGTATTGCATGTCCAATATCTCGACTGAAAAATAACATTTTAGACATATAATATGACTGTGCTGTAATGGATTATAATATACTGTAATTATAATACTCCTATAGCGACTTATGGCTTCACTGTAGTATCTGTTAGTTATCTTACTAAATTGTTATTAGTTTCCTCAAGAGATAATTGATTTCTTTATGAGTAAGTTCTCATTGAGACTCTCTGCACTGTAAAAGTGTGCGTCTGCGTGTTAGGATGTATTAAGTGCAGACACCCAATCCATCCTCTTCTTCCTCTCCTCACTTACTTTTCCAGAAACACTAATGAAGCCTGCGTCTCTTTCCAATGAAGCTATTCTTTTTGATTTAAGGCTGAGCCGCACTAGGAGAACCTGTTGAAAAATCACTTTACCGGATTTAGTTTCGGACGATAAAAAACTGTCGAAACGCAATTTTAAAAAACCTGCACGTTCCTTTTTTTTAAAAAACAAGTCGTTAACCTCCCGTGATACTTTTTAGGAATTACGCCATAAAACCTGGAGTTTTTTTTAATGGGGCGCAAATCAGATGTGGTCCCACGCTAATTTAATTAAGGCTCGCCACCAAAAAACGTCCGGCCTCGGTCCAAATATTTGAGAAGAGCAATACTTTTTCTCCCCTCTTCCAAGTTGATTAAAATATGTGATATTTCACATTAGTTTAGTTTTTATGGGCAGTGAGGTAATTCATTGTCAGTAAATGGCTTGTCAGAGTGCTCTGTGAGTGATGTAATGCTATGAAGTCTATCGTTTGAATTGCCCCCACGCCTATTAGAGAAAATCGACTTCTGGGCCCATTATTTGATTATCTTGCAGGAAGTTTGCAGAAGGCCATTGGCATCATGTTATAGGAAGGGATCACATTCTTCAGTTTTACAAGTGGGCCGACAATATTGGAAAGGCCCGAAATTCTTAGAAGGTTTTATAGAAATAAAATGATTGTACCGCAATAACTACAACTCGATTTTTAAAAGAATATGTAACATAATAAAATCTTTACTTTTACATACGCTCCTCCTCCAATTGGTTTGCACCCTTTAATTAAAATATGTCAGGTTCTACATTGCCTGTGAAAAGCACTTGAACACGTTCCTCAGGTCCCATATCAAGGTAGAACCTTAATACCTGGGTCTAATTAACACGCATTTAAAAATACTCACGATGCAAATTACCGTTAACATCAGAACGGGGGTTGCAAAGGGAGGGGGGTTGCATGGTGGGGGGGTAAATGACAAGACAAGATAATTCGACTAATGCATATTTATCTCATGCTAATTGGCGTGCACGGCTAAAGAAAAGCGCGCACTTAATTAATTGACATGGAGGGGGGGAGGGGATGGAAATTAATTGGAGGCACTCAATCTGGAGAGAGGGAGACAACAACAGAGAAGAGAAGGGGAAGGGGGGGGGGGGTAGAATAGAGATGCAGGATGAGAAAACAAGTTTAATTTAGTGCCTGTTTGAAGGGTACCTTCATCGTTTCAGGCCTTTTTGAAAAAAAGCCCTCACTGTAGGATTCATATTATATAATTACCCTTATCATTAATATTATCCTGTCATATATTTTAGTACAAAACATGTTTAAAACAGCATGTAGCTACTAAAGTCTTATATCAATAGGTTTAAAAATATATATGTGATTCAAAAATAATTTCAAGTGCAAATGTCATGATTTGGAACATAAAATGTTATATGTCCATGATGGAGAGATGAGAAAATTGACCGTAAATAACTACAGCATTATATCAATATTGTCTATTTTCAACAGTGTAGGTCTCCATAGGAATGTCACTGAAATATCATCTCAATGCTATAAAATACCAAAATATGTTAATGTCTGACTATTTTGTGGCAAAGCAATGGCTGAAAATAATTTTGGGTTAATTTTGGCATTAAAACCATTAGCTGTGTATTTTTCTAACAAGTGGGACATGGTGGATTTCCTAAACTGGCCCTAAACGTCTGTCCCAGTTAGTCACTCTGTGTGTGTCGCTAATGCCAGATTTCAGAGTGGTTTTGTTTCCAAAATAGCTGTGTCTGTCCAGCTCGCCCCGTGTAATTTGGTTTGTGTAGTTGGCCCTATGTTATAGGGGCCCTCTCTCACTCACACACACACACACACACACACACACACACACACACACACACACACACACACACACACTCCCTCTGTATCTCCCATTTATTTGTTTACGGTCTTCCCTTTTTAAAAAGAAACTGATAGGACGAAGAAGCAGGACCTTTCATACCCGCCTCCCTCTCCTCCTCCTCCTCCCCGTCCTTTCCCCTCTCTGCTCCGCCCGATTGGGAGGCACCAGAATTAAAACAGAAATGTTTTTGAATACACACACACACACACAGAGAGAGAGAGAGAGAGAGAGAGAGAGAGAGAGAGAGAGAGAGAGAGAGAGAACAACACTCATCCATTTCAAGCCACAGATGGTCTTTTCAATGGAGCGGGGGTTCCCTTGTTGTGTATGTGTGTGTGTGTGTGTATGAATGTGGGAGTTTACCCTCGCTTTTAGCTTGCTCCCCACCCCACCCCACCCCGCCACCTCCACCTCCTCCTCCTCCTGTGTCCAGGCAGCCGTTTTTACTCCTTCGGTTCTTTCTCTCTTTGTGCCTCCCAACTTTCTCTTTTGGAAACAACGTCTTTTGTGTCAAACCCACGGCCACTGACTAACTCTGCCTTCTGCTCATCTGCTCCCATTTTTACTTTGCACAACCTGTGTGTGTGCATGTGTGTGTGTGTTAGAGATACAGACCATTACTACTGCAATCATAAACCTAAGTATAGTAATCCTGAAATAAATCTGAAAACAAGTTTCCAGAAATACTACAAATCTTTGTAGGAATATATCATAAGAGATGAAACAGTGATACGCCATAAACCACTCAAATGTAACAGTTGGGGACCATATGTTGAGAGATGTTTTAAAGCAGAAAGAGAAGAAGAGTACCGTTCATAACTTTTATAATTTTTTTTGGGGAGGTGGGGGGCTTGTAAAACAAATTTAGTCTTTAATCCAACTTTTTATACAGAAATGCTGTGAAAAACATGACATTGACTACCACCTCAGCAGCTGTTTGGGGTTTTATTATGTCGCAACAAATGTCAGATGCAACAGACGCATACAAGACATAATATTTGGATTGTGTGTATGTCATGTGGCTTGTGTTCTTGTTGAAAGTTTCTGTAGTATGTATGTGTTTGTATGTGTGTGTGTGCCTCTCCTCATGTGTGTGATGGATTATCATACACTGGCTCAGTGTATGTCATTGTATTTTCATCTCAAGGCCTGTGGAAAATCTGGCATTAAGACAAACACTCACATTAGTCAGGGTAAAACTCAGATTTAAAAAAAAATCATTGCTACTGTATGGCAAATTATAAAACCGGCCACCTGTTTCTTACACACACACACTTGCACATACACTCATTCATGTGACCACTCTCATAACACGTATTATCTTTCTGCTTATATGAATACTGTCGGTGCTACCAGAGCAAGCAGCTGCCTTACTTGGTGGTCCCGGTTATATGTGTTGAATTTTACTTGTATGTAAAATGAAACTCTATCTGACTCTGTGTGCTATTCCCCGTATAGTGTTGTTTTATAGCGTCATTTTAAGTGTCTACATTCTTTTTGGACATGAGGGGTAAGGTTTCATTCACTCACGCGGCTGCTTCCCACTTTTCAGCGGTGCATATTTAAAAGGCCACTTGTAACAGAGCTAAAGGGGGAAGAGAGCGAGCGGACACCATGGCAAATAGGATGTTATTGCTTTTCTCTGTCTGACTAACTAATTTATCTTCTCCTCTCCTCTATGCTTGCTTATCCTCTCATTCTCCTCTCCCTAGGTGGCTTGAGTAATAAACACACTAGCTGTCTGTCTGTCTTGCCGTCTTGGCAGGTTGAGGCCTACTTAACCAGGCGAAACCGCTGCTCTTTTCTAAGTCCCTTTGAATGCCTCCCTTTGTCAGCGACACGCTACCATGTTAATGTCATGTACCGTAGAAATTGCTGCGGCTATGGCTATTAGCTTCGCCGCTAAAGTACAGAGAGTGACGGAGAGAGAAAGAGGGAGAGAGAGGCTGCCACAAACCCTCACCGGCTTCAAATGCAGACCATAATTGCATTGCTGTGAAGAGGGTTAGCCCCTTCTCTCACCCCCCCTCCTCCCCTCCTCTCTCTCTCTTCTCCATCTCTCCATATCTTTTCCTCGCCTACACCCCCCCTACCTCTGTCTGTCTCTCTTTCTCTCCCTTTTTGTGTGTGCGATTTGTCCCTTAAGCCGGCGTAACGTCTCGGCCGAGGCCGCAGAATGTGGAGAGCAAATTGGAGGCAGAGCGTGAACAATGGAACATGCATCGCTGCTGGGGCATTCTTCTTCTTTACTGGGAACTGTGGGAGGGGTAGAGGGAGAGAAAGTCATTTTGTGAGGGAACTCTAGTGCCGTACACATCCAGATGTAGACAGGCGAGCGTGCAATGAAGGGTCACACCAGCTAAGAACAAGGCGTGACAGTTTTACTTGTGATTATTTCATGTGTGTTCTTGGAGCAAAATCTATTTTATAAACTGATAATATGGCATAAAGTTTTAAAAAGAAAATGAGAGGAAGAAATGAAAGCAGGGCATGGAGGAAGCAAACTATACGCATGTAAAGGCAGAGGCAGTTCAAAGTGTGTTCAAAGTTAGGACATCATTATTTTTTCAGTCTTTTTCAGTTTTTTTTTCTGTAGCCTATCCCGTCCCCCTGAGAGGTATTCAGCTGTAAGACAACTCTGATCTGTGTTTTTTTGTATGGACTTCATATGGATGTTTGCATGTAAGTGTCATTCCTCTGTAGTCAGATCATGGGGAGAAAAAGCACAACTGACAGGAGGAGATGAGAGAAAACAAGAAGACAGGGTAGGGAATAAAAATATGGAATATGTACGATGAGCAAAACTGAAAAGAACACAAGACAGCAGGGAAGCGAAGAAAGAAACTAAACAGAGTGAATGCAGGAGAACAATATGGACAAAATTAAGAGCAGAAAAAGACAGGACAGGCAGCACAGGTGCAAAGAGGTCAAAAACTGAAAGTTGAATATTGTAGTAATATAAATCATCAATAAGTAAACCACCAGTAGGAACTACTGCCCTCCATCCTAAAAGTAACCACATAATATCATTTAGCAATAAATATTGGCTACAAAATGATACTGGACACCCTATTTTAGCATTAGCATGTAGTAAACCGGCGCATGTGAAGTCAATGATTCGAAAGACTGAAGCAAAAAGCAGAAGGAAAAAAAAGGAGGGGATAGATGAGAGAAGAAGTCAAACACAGCACACAGAGGCGAAGAGAAGCAGAACAGCTTGTCTTCAGCGGTGAATAGCGGCGTGTATCGTTCACATAGAGTCAACAGATTAGCGACAGAGGAAGCTTAGCTATTCCCGGCCTCCCTCGTTTGATGTTTCGGGAGGCCTAATTTGATTTTTCACCTCCCATTGTTTCAGCTCTGTGTGCCCCTAATCCACTTTAAAGTGGAGACAGCTTTCATCCTTTCCTCTCTCTCCCTTTTTTTCCTCTTTCTATCACTGTTGCTGCGTCCCTTCTTTTCTTTTGTTACTCTCAGCTCTTCCACCAGTGTTCTGTAGGCGTACGTACAGTTGCCCCAACTGTTTAAGGAAGACTATCAACCAAGGTAATTTATTCATTTTTATGCAAGTGACATTTTATTAATTTTTTTTTTTATCACATTGCCATTAATATATCTTAAGCCTGCTATCAAAAACTATATACATTGTAAAAATCTCCCCAGGAAGAAACAGGTTGCGGCCAGGGAAAATCTTACGTTAGCATAACATGCTACTTACTAGCCAAAGGACAGAAAAAAACAAAAAGGCCACTATTGTATTGCTTCTAGATACACTAACAAGATAATGGTTCACTAGACTGAAGGCTAAAGTTTCTCTTTTTTCAATTTCACTGATAATAACAGCAGCAAAGAGTTGCTGAATATATCTCCAAAACAGCAGAACTTATGAACACCTGTTGCTCCTGCCCCCACCCCGACACCCTAGCTTGAAACTCACGTCATTCCACACCATATATCGTCTGATTCCTTAGCAAGAGAAGGTCATTACAGCTGATGTAACCCCTCCAAAGAAATATTACCGTGACGTTTCCAAAGCAGTCTGTCAGACTCACATACTTCACACACTTCATACTCTAGACCACTCATGTCTGGTGGCAAATTTATAGAAAAACGTAGAAGCCAACACAAACCAACATAAGGCACAATAATATTGTTCAAAAAGAAAATTACTGTGCAAATTGCCTTGCCTAGAATTGGCTCACAACTAAATAATCATTTTTGATTGGCCGATGTCAGAAAAATCAAAGTAAAGAATGGAATAGAAACTAGATATTAACAGAAAGATAAGAGTGAGAGAGAATACTTCACTGTCTTCAATGTACAATAGAACCAATCAATCCAATCATGTAGGCAATTAGGTCACTCGTGGCTATGGTGGCTCGTTAGCAAGACGGCTACGAATATATTATAATCATATTTGTGGAGTTCACAGCTTTTTAGAATCTTAATTTAGGTAAAGTGATTTTCTGGTATTTTTGGGCACTGCCAGTGCCAAAACATGCACGTTTCAAAGTTTTGACATTTTTTTGGCCACAGTTTGTTCATATATTATCACATTTTTAGATATTGTAAACTTGTAGCATAAAGGCTCCTATTTAGGACTACACATCTAGCAGATATGGTGCAACATTAGTGTTTATTTTGAGTTTCTGGCCACCAAGCATATTTAAATCCAATATTAACTTACTTTTGTTGATTTCCACTAACTCCTGCAAGAGCCATTAACTCTGTAGCTGCTAAATGCTCCACTACATTCACTAGCTAGTTGCCAACTTTGTCTGTCTACTCTTTGGTGCTGGGCTGGAAGTGCACAGTGGGATTTTAGAGATTTTTTCACTGGACACAGTAAGTCTGCCGTGACCAATACTGACACTATGATAGCAATGAACTAAATCTGTGGGTTGGAAAACCACAACAACGAGCAGGAAGATGCTCTAAAGCTCTGGAGAGTTGGGGGGAACTGCAGAGTTGTATGCGAATTATCTGTGGGATAGTCTTTATGAGTAACTCCTTCCACAGTACTCGTAATTATCTGATACATGATATATCTTGATTGAATCCTATAACATTGAATCCCTTTCTACTGGATGTGTTATGTTCCTTTTAGAAATTATCCAGGTTACTACACAACGCTGCTGTTTTGTTGACAGGGCTGAGAAATAGAAAAGAACAAAAAATATCAAGTCCTCCTTCTTTTCTTGTCCCTCTCAGTTTAACTTCTTCAGTTGGAGTTGAAGTGCTCCAACAGTTCTTGATAGTAATAAAAGCCTTCGGGGTTGGAGGGGTTTAGTTTGGCCTTAAAGCGCTCCCCTCCACCAAACCACCCCATCCCACCCTCCGCTGCAGGCTGTATTAACCCTGAAGAAAAGCCTCTGGAGAAGCAGAAGAATGGTTGGAGAAAAGAAGAGGTGGAAATTGTCACCGGAGAGAGAGAGAGAGAGAGAAGGAAAGAGACCCCCACCTCCTCCTCCTCCTCCTCCCTTTTTCCCCCTCAGTGAAAACAGCGAAATGACCAGCCCCTTGGCTCGGTGACTGCGCTCAGCTCGCTATAAGGGAGCTTAATGCACCCAACCCTCCACCCCATTGTCACCCTCCCCCGACCCCAAACTACCCCTGAAAAAAAAAGGGGTAGCCCCCCCACCTCTCTACCTCCTCCTCCTCGCAAACACATGCACATTACCAACGCACACACACAAAAACACCAGCCTTGAAAAGAGCCACACACATCAACTCCTTTTGTGTCGGCCACTTCTCCAAACCATTGACTGACTGGCTCACCGCTGATGCATTTACGCCCTCCTCCATCACTTCCGCACTATCTCTCCAACCTTCCTCTTTCCCCTTCGCTCTCCATACACCCATCCCTCTCTCGGTTGGGAAGGCAGAAGCGGAATAGAAAAGAAGGGGTGAATAGAGAGACAGACTGTCAGTGCATATGTTATGTGGGTGACTCCACTCCTCTATATTTAAAGAACCATCTGTGATTGTTTTATTCAAATACGCAGCATCAATAGGGCGTTAAGGGAGCACCTTTTGTTCACTCTTCCTTTCTCTCTAAGTTCTGGCTTTTGTTTCTTTTTTTCCCCTCCGCACATGTAATTACCATTTCTGTTTTTGCAGTTAATTTGTTAACATATGGGAATGCAATTTCAGAAAGCAAATCAATTTCTGTTGTGTTTTCTTTATGTAGAAAGCAATGTATGATGTTTCAAAGAATGTCTGAAGGAGAGCAAATATACTATAGGGGTACATCCTCACACCAAAAATAAGAAAAAGTTTTAAAAAAACTAAAATTAACTCATTTCAGTAGGTTAAACTAAATGTGATATGCCTACAGTTATGCTATGATGTCTGCTTCTGTACTGTGTGTATGTGTGTGTGTGTGTGTGTGTGTGTGTGTGAAATGGATTAAGCTCTGTAAGGGGCTCAGCGGTATACTGATATCTTTGCTCAGTGCTCACAGCATGATACACCAGATACTGGCACGTGCTCTCACACACACACATATGAGCGGGGATTTGGTGTCCAGCAGTGTGTAGACAGCCCAGTGGTGAGCTGTCACTTTGTGTGTGTGTGTATGAGTGTGAAGCCTTGTTCTTCTAACGGCCCTCTAATCCTTCTAGAGTGGCCCTGATAGGCCTAATGACACACATTGGGACACTACAGGGTGCTGCACCTGTATATGTTTGTCGGTGTGTGTGTGTGTATGTGTGTGTGTTAGGGCTGTTACCACTTGCTGTGACATTTGAAGGTGATACTTTTTCATTACTCTACTGTTTTTTTAAATGAGTAAAGTATGGCTGCGTTTTTACTGCTAAAAACAGTTTTTGGGGCAAAAGGCAAAATAAAAGCATTTTTTTCGAGGACACACCAACACCCCCAGAATAGTTCGGAGACCCAATTAAATGTTGCAGTGACCCAAGTTCGGGTCCCACTCTCTCTCTCTCTCTCTCTCTCCGCTCTGGCTGTTGAAACACTTCAGAGAGCCGGGGAAGTGTCGGCTCCTAGCACTGCAGCGGCAACATGTTGGGGGCTCTGCCAGTTCTCGCAGCGTGGCTGTGCCCAGTTAGCGCTGCAGCAAAGCAGACAAAGAATGTGGTGTGTGCTAGTGTGTGAGGGTGACATCACCCCACAGGGAGCCGTGCCAGCGTTGTGATCCTCTCCACTTAAGCTATGAGTTCGGAAACAGGTGTTAAGGTCAACTTTTCAGTCGAATACTTTCTTTTTTTTCTTATTTTGTGTGTTCTTTCCCCTAATATTCCCATTACTTATAATGTTATGCTGTCTGTTTTTTTAGCATTTAATACAGTTTATTCTTGCTTTAGCAGCAGATAGACAGTTTCATGGTGTATTTACCCTCCTGGTCACTAAGCAACTGTAGGAAACACATACACACAGCACTGAAGGAACTCTCAAAAACGGAAGCCACCGACACACACTGTCTCTCTCCATGGGAAACAAAGTACTTAGACTCATAAACTAAGAGGTACCTGTTAACTGAAACAGGTGGCTTAACTACTGTCTAGCCCCTGGCTGTAGGGCTAATGGCTTCCTGTACAACACACACACACACACAGAGAGACACACACACACATCTATACAAACATGGTCTGCCTCTGTCTAAACGGACAGTCTGAGCCACAGGAAATGTGTATATCTCCCTCAATGACAGGTTCCAACGTATAGCTCCGGCACTTCCAGAGTGTGTGCGACTGTGTGTGTGTGTTTGTGTGTGAAGCGCAGTGCAGCGTTGCTTTACACTCTGCTCTTTTCTCCCTCTGCTCTCCGTACTTTAATGGCCATTTCCTTTTTTCAATTCAATGCACAGAATGCAAACATCACTCAGGTACTGGTGAGGCTGTCACTGGAAGAAGATGTCAAAGAAATAAAAGAGTAAAAATGATACAGGAGAAAAATTGAACTTCTTTCTCCGACCTCTCAAATCTTTTTATGTAAAAATTAAAGACAGAGAAAGAGTGAAGGAGACAGAAGCGAGCGATCTGATTTCATCATCAGTATCCTACTATTACCGCCACTTTATTCGGACAGGGAGAAACTTTCTTTCTCTCTTTCTATACCTCATACATCCATTTGCCTCTGTCTCAAAAATTACACGGGAAAGAAAGAAGGAAAAGATAAAACAGCACATGTAACAATCTGTTTGCCAGTGTGTGTGTATGTGTGTGTGATGGGAGCAAAGTGAGGTTAGATTATAGGGTCTGGTCTCTGAGAGGGAGGTGGAAGGAGGCGCGGAGGGGGGGTGGCGCTGCGGGGACAGCTAGTGACATGATGGGACTCCTAATGGTCATAATTGGCGGTGGCTTTGACAGCAACTATATGATAGCTGCACAATATACACAACCCTGACTGTGTGTGTGTGTGTGCGCGTGTGCGTGAGTTTCTTTAAGGAGAAATTTACACAAAATTGCAGCTAGGTTGTTTGAGAGCTTGTTTGCAACCGCCGCCTGTTTCTCTCTTTCCTTTGTGTGTATATAAGTGTGTGTGAGTGTGTGTGTGTGTGTCAGATATAAATATTGTATAAACACAGTTGAGTTGTCTCCTGACAGGTGTAAAAGGTAGCAGTTAAGCTCGCTCCTCCTCCTACCTGTTTTCTTTTTTGGTCTTTTTTAATGTCGCTTAAACACACACACGCACGCACGCACGCACTCTGAAGGATGACACTGTGTTGCCATTTTCAAAAAGCAGCAGCTGCCTGTTATTGTGACTCCTTCAAAATGGAAATTAAACCTTCAACTGCTTATCCATTCATCCATCTGTCCATCCAGTAAACTCTGCGTCCATCCATCACCCTTTTTTTACTCATTTACTTTTGTATTATTTCACACCATTAAATGCAGTCAATGTTCCAGCTGCAAATAGACATTTCAGATTAGCTTCTACACACACCTTTGTCTCACAATGTGTCACTGTTACTCCCTGTAATAAGATTTCTGATGTTGTTTTGGTAACTTTTTGCATTTTTTGGTGAATAAAATTAATTAAAATGGCATTTTCAATCACAATTACAACACCACTCTTCATTGTAAATTTTAGTGGAGATACTACTTGTATCCGAAGATAAATCTGTATAATAAAATATGTATAAAGTCATCTAAATAACTTCATCATATAGAGTACAGTTTATATTGTTTGTTACCTTTTAGACAGAGTGGGATGAGGTCATCTTGACCATAATGGTGATTAAAGGATCGGTTCACATTTTCTGCCCTAAAACAATAATCAGGTGCTCATTGGACTTTGATACAGTTTTTGTGTGACATAATCATTCCTGTTTATGTCAGCCAATCAGAAATCCTTTTAATGCACTTCTAGTGCCCCCCCCCCAAAAAAAAAAAAAAAAAAACCCAAACAAAATCTATATCTTATTATTATGTTTAGCTATTACGGGGCTTCAGCTTCTGATTAATGGACTTTGGATTTTGTCCTCCTCTTACACTAAAGAATGTTATGATAGGACCTTTAAATATCCAGTATGAGCTGGAGGAGTGATTGCAGCAACCATAAACTATTACAATGCTCATAGTGATCATTGAAAAATTGCAAACTTAGTTTTAAGTGAAGTGTAGATCGCAGTTTCCAAGACCGAAAGAGCAATACAGTGGGGAGATATAAAGGGACAGAAAGAAAATCAAAACAGCAGACGATGTCTTGCACCTGAATGAGCAGTACTGTGTGCGTGTGTGTGTGTGTGTGTGTGTGTGTGTGTGTGTGCCAAAAATGCTCCCTCTGATCTTGGTTCAAAAGCAGCAGGGAAGAGGCTCAAAGCATTCTGAGTTCCAGAGAAGAGATGGAGGGAAGGAGGTAAAAGAAGGAATGAGGGATGATACAAAAGAGAAGGAGGAGGGGGAGGGGGGTCAAGGAGAGAAGAAGATAGATGCAGGAACGATTCCCCAGAGCTGACAAATCATTCAGAACACAGATGGATACATAGTGATCCGAATGCCTGGTTTGGATCAATTTTTTAAGAGTGTGTCATATCTCAGTGTGTAACATTTTTTAGTGTATTTGAGTTCTAGTAAAGAAACTGATATGTGGTCTTTAAGACTGAGCTAAATCCTAATGATAGTAATGTAAAACAGCAACTCAAAGAGAACTTCACCAGTCAAATCAGTTCTCCTAAATAAGGACATTTTCCATTCATAAAGGATATATAATAGGAGATATTGAAGACTAATGATAAGGAAATGGTAAATGGTGAAACTTCAGTATGTTGCTCAGATCCAGCAAGTCGAAACATAGTGAAATATTTTCAGATTTTTTAATATTTACACCCCAAAACAAGGATTTCTACCTCCCAAGATCTAACTTTGAAGTCATCTTTGGAAAGCCTCACAAAAGCGCATTAGTAGTAGAAGTAGAAGAAGAATTAGTGCCATTGAAAATCAGTGGGGGTGAGATAAGCTTGTGGTGCTTGATACTATTCGAGTCAAACCCCAGAAAGTTAAGGCCTTGAGTTCAGAAACAGTGCTATCATCCAACTGTGTGTGTGTGTGTATGTACGTGTGTGTGTGTGTGTGTGTGTGTGTGAGAGAGAGACAGAGAAAGGAAGAGTCTGATGGTCTTAACAGTAAAACTAATAGTGGATGACTGCCTTAGCTGGAGGCTCACTTCTCTGTGAAGTTTCCAGCTGCTTTCAAAAGACATGCAGAGAACTTAACACACACACACACACACACACGCACAGATATGGGACACACACACGCACACTTTTTTTTGGATAGTCAAACATAAAGCCATCAAAGGTTGGATTTTCAAAAAAAAAAGTTAAAGTAGAACAGGAAAAAGACAATTTCATGTGGCAGGATGGCATGACATAAATCTTCCTCTTTTTTTCCCCTCGTCGATGTGAGTCATCTTCGCTTTTTGAGGATCTCAGGGGTTCGTGCTATGATGGATGGAAGAGAGGGAGAGAGACAGGGGACGCAAGGGAAAACAATTGGGAGAAATTTACGCCTTAGTTTGGCACAGTTTGTGGAGTAATGTGATGTTTTATGGCACGCTGTCGAACTCGGTTTCCTCTCATTTTATTTCATTTAGGGCTCATGGTCGCTTTACTTCGCAGTTCATTTTGAAATGACACTGAGCATCAAATAGTGTGTCACTCATGTCTGTTTATCTGTCTATGTGCTGTTTGTTCTGGTCATAAAGTTGGAGCTGTAAATGTTAAATGCACATTTGGCCACTAGAACATGTCCTTTGGTGTGTGTGTGTGTGTGTGTGTGTGTGTGTGTGTGTGTGTGTGTGTGTGTGTGTGTGTGTGTGTGTGTGTGTGTGTGTGTGTGTGTGTGTGTGTGTGTGTGTGTCATCACTAAACAATGATGGTCAAGGTTTCTCTTTTTTTCGTCTGGCTGGGGGTGGGCGGCTGGACACCAGTCTGCTCTTCCTTCCCCCTCTAGACACACACACACACGCACACACACACACACATACACAGAAACAGACACATGGACAGGTTCGGTCTGTGTTTTTTTGTGGGAGGAAAGTGTCACGGGTCAGCTGGAAAGGCCAGGCCTGCTTTTTCATTGGTCGACCCCTACTTCCTACTTCCTGGATGACCCGGCGCCATCTGGGGAAGTGATTGGCTGAGAGGGAGAAGAAGAAGCCTCTTGAGCGGGGTTGAGCACGGGTTGCCGCAGGTTACCCCTCCGAGGACTGTCACTCCAATGAGTCGTAGAGCCGCTGCTAATGATCAAACCAGCCTAGTCACGAACATCTTCACCTTCCGACATTTCAAAGGCCTTACCGTATCCATGAGAGTTTTTTAAGGGAAATATGACGAATGGAAAAAAAATAGGCAATAAAACATTGCATTTAGATTAAAAGTAATCATATAACACTTAGCTTTATGTCCCCTTTTTTAAATAAATGGTTATTAAATGGTTTATAACACACTATAATGTAGTTATAAGCAGATATAAGTGTGTATTTATATACTTACACTTTATATACTCTTGTGGGATGTAACAGTGAATGACAAAGTAAAGTATGACACAGTTGTGATAATAAACTGTCTTATATGTGCGGACAAATGCTGTACCTTAATAATACTTCCTTATAACTACTTTATAATGTGTTATAAAGCATTTATTAAATGTTAATATACTGTTTATGAATGCTAGATAGTGGGAATTGGAGAAAAAGTATAACACAGTTATGATAAACTATGTCTTATATGTGCTGACAAATGCTTACCTTTATATATACTTCCTTATATCTGCTTATAACTACTTTATAATGTGTTATAAAGCCTTTATTAAATGTTCATATACTGTTTATGAATGCTAGAAAGTGGGACTTGGAGAAAAAGTATTAGCATTGATGAAAATAAGCTCAGATAAGCTCCTACAAGTCAATAAATGACCGAATTGAAAAGTTAAATAACTGCATTTGTAATAATGTAGTGAAATATTGAGAGGAAGGAAGCACAGGAGAGCAAATAAGGAGATGATATAAGATGAGAGGATAGGATTTTTCCCCACCACCCCCTCTTTTTTTCTCCATATATCCTTCATATTGGCTGCAATCTATGTCAGCCATCCTTGTTTCTTCCCTTCTATCTCCACTTGCCTCCGTCCTCACCCTCCTTCCCTTTCTCCTCACCTCTTTTCACCCCCTTCCTCTCTCCTCACCCTTCCTCCTCACCCCCCCCCCCTTTCTGTCTTTACACCCCTCTACCTCCTTCCTCTGCCCGTTTCTCCCAGTCTCTCCTGTTTATGAAGGTAAATTTATAGGTCTACCAGGAGCTGTTAGCTAGAGGTGGCCTCTGCTGCTCAAAACCACAACAAGGCTTCACCTTCCGCGTGGAACAGAAACGGCATAGTGGGGCATACTGGGCCATTTCCATCACCGCAACATTACACATGATAGTGCACTCACACCTCTCATTATCTAAGCTAATGAGCATCCCTGTTTTCTTCCCGCTCTCCTTCCTCCACATCCCGCCTTGGCTCTATCATATTGCTGATGAGCGGTTGGGTGGTTTTTCTTTATTTTTTTCCCCCCATCCTCCTTTATATTGCTCCATCTAGCATTTGTTTTTTATTGGTCTACAAGGAGCAGTTAACCAGTGGTGGGCTCCACTTTTTAACCAGCACATGTGTTGTACTGTTTTTCACACACCGCTGTTATAAGTCAGCTCACTCAGTACATAGTTATATCATTTATGTAGTGTATCCTCCCTGCCGTGCATTTGTCTTGTTTTATACTTTGCTGAAACACTTCTGGCGTATTACCTCGAGCTGAAATAGAGTGCAAAGATGTCCAATAACTCCTCTGTATTATGGTTTTCAATTACATTTTCGGGACACGAGCTGCTTTTTTTCCGTGTGGCGTTCGAGAGGCAGAGACCTGTCTCTCACGCACCCTCCACTTGACTCACATCATCGTGGAGAGCGTTGTGTTTCTGTCGTAACAAAAGGCTGTTCACTCTTTGGTGGTCTGATCCCTCTCCCCACATTAGACAGTCAATTAGCCACAGAATGGAGCGAGCTTACTGGATAATAGGAAGTAAAGCTGGTCATTCACTCACACACACGCACGCACAAACACAATTGCGTTGAATCGTTGTATATCTGAATTTAGATTAAAAATCATTTAGTAAGCTGCAGGGTGCTTAAAATGATCTCAACAGACTTTTTAAAAAAAAGGACAGATATTATTCATTTATACATTATCAGACTAATGTATAAAAAAAGACAGAAAACATGTAAACTGATTTCACAAGTCTTTAGTTTTGTGGTTTTAAATTACAAAAAGGATCATTTCTGTTTATTACAACTTAGTTTTGACCATCATTCCGAGGGCTGATAATAAAATGAGCGACATTACTCAGAAAAAGTCAGACTAGGTTCATAAAATCCTCTAGTTTAGCAAAGCTATTAAAGTGGAATCCTCCTTTAAAAGTTAAGATAATACATTTTTGTGACACTTTTTCCCCACTGTTGCTTTAACACGTGGAGTTTGATGTGTGTTTTGTTGTAAATCACCCGAATATTTCTAACTTTTCTTCTTTTTTTTCCCTCTCTCTTTGGTGCTGTGCCCCACCTGTCTCCACCTCCTTCAACTTGTCACCTCAGGTAAGTCGATACCTCTCTTTCACACACACACACCCACCCACACACACTCAAACACAACCTGTGTAAATCTGTGAGTTCATACTGTAGGAGCAGGCAGTGATGGAAAGGACAGGAGGGGTGGTGGAGACAGGGACTCGTGAGTTTAGGGGTAAAGTGGGGGTTGAGGGTGGTGGTGGTGGTGATGGGTGTTGGAGGAAGGGGGGTTAGACTTTTATGAAGTCACTATGAGAAATGGCCTCGACTTGTGTGGCTGGCTGTTAAAATGGTCCCAGGCCATTCAGCGAGAGCGAGGTTACAGAGTATCAGTCAACCCGGCCTGAATGGGAAATCAGCTAGCCTCACACTCACCCCTAATGATAATAGCTCTTAGCAGACACACACACACACATACACACACACGGACTCATTCACGCACACACACACACACACACACACACGTGCATGACTCTCATTCACAGGTTAAGCTCATGTTGTTATCCAGAGTGACTTAACATGAGCGCCTCAGTAGCTCCAATTAGTGGATCACAAACATCACAGGCAACAGAAAATAAGGAGTCTTACTGCCCTAGTACATTACTGTGACCACTAAAATGCTAATCACACACACACACACAAACACACACACAGGCACACATAGTCACAAACACTCTTTTGCAGGCATATAATCTGTTTTTGTTCACGCTTTATTCTTTAACTTTCTGCCTTTTACTGTTTTTTGTTTTTTTCAGTCATGTAGCTCTCTACTTCTTTCACACTCTCTCTCAGACACACACATACACACACACACACACACACACACAAACACACACACAAACACACACACACACAGGCTGTAATTCCTCAGGGTGGCAGTAGTCATGTCAGAGGTTTTTACTGATCGCTTGTCGTCTGGTGGGACCAAGGTGACATTTCCTCTTACGACCCTAAATGTGAAACATGGTGTATGTCTACTTGTGAATGTGTGTGCGTGTGTGTATCTCTCTAGATAATGAGGGGTCTATATGCAGGGTTGGCAGGATATTAAATATGTAACAGCAGGTTGGAAATGGTGGACAGAGGTGGCTCGTCAGACACACAAACAGACACACACACACACACACACACACACACACTCATAGTTGAAGTGTTGACAATTGCTGACATACTTTCTTTCTCTCTTTTTTTCCTTTCTTTTCCTCCAGCACAGACATACAGGTGTCTGGCTGCTTCTGCACAGTAACTACTCACATAAACAGACACACACTTGAGCCTAAAGGAGTAGATGTTTGTCGTTTAGGGGTGTGTGGGGGGGTGTAGGGTAGTTGCCCCCCCATCCTCCCATTCCTCTGTCTGGAGACACACACATAAACCGCTGCCATCTTTACCCATCCCACCCACTGAATTCCTTAGGATGGCTGCAGTTTTTGGCACATTTTAATTTAAACACGATAAACTGGAGAAGGTAAAAGAACCTCGAATGCTCTCTAGTTCTAAACATCATTTTAAATATCAGTGTTAAAACTTGTTCAAGTTTTCTTGTTGATTCAAAATACAGAGCACTTGCAAACCTTGGTGGACTGTTGTTCGGTTGCTAGGATGACTCCACAGCTATTCCCCAGCTGTGGCATTGCAGGACACACACACATACACACACACACAAACACAGACACACACTCACACCAGGCAGTTTGTACTATTCAATAGGGGTTCCCACCCTCTCTTATCCTCAAAGATACCCATCTTAAAGACCCTAATCTATCTCTCTTTTTCTCATTCCTTCTCCCTCTTTCTCTTCCTCTCTCCTTCTCCCTCTTTTTTTCTTGCCTTCAGCCTTTTATCACCTCTGTCTTTATTCTCTCATTTTCTCTTTACCTCTGCCAAGATTGATTTCCTTTCTCACTATCTCAAGCAGGCCTCTCTTGTGCTCTCCAATACAGTCAGTGTGACTTACTAATATGCACACACACACACACACACATACACACACACACACACACACACACACTTTTCAGGATCACAGTAATGGGATTAGAAGGGTCTGCTGAAATATTGAAGAGTCCCGATGCAAATAATGAATAGGCTGGCAATGTATCTGGATAAGTGTGTGTGTGTGTGTGCGTGTGTGTGTGTTGGGCGGTAGTGTAGGTGCTTAGCTGTACTCTGTGTAGGTGTGTGTGTGATATTAACAGCATATAATGTATGGCCCGGAGGCAAAAAAGTACCAAACACACACACACACACACACACACACACACACACACACACACACACTGATCTGCATTAGGTTATAGCACAGCTCTTCATCACCCAGCACTCTGTATGTTCACCCCACAGTGGCACCCCACTTACATCTGTCTTACAGCATAAGAAGGAAGAAGGAAGAAGGAGGAAGGGGGGACAGGGTGTTGCCTTTGTGGTGTATGTGTGTGCGCGTGTGTGTCTGCGTGTGTTTGCCTTCATGCATGTGAGCAAAGTATGTGTGCAAATGTGACTACGTATGCTGCGTGAGTGTATGCGTATGTGTGTGTGTGTATCCTACCAGTGTCTAAGGTTGCTGGCTGAATGGAGGAGAAAATTAGACCTGATATGATAGTCATGCTTCACACTGTCAGTGTGTGTGAGCGCACGTGTGTGTGTGTGTGAGTGTGTGATGATGGTCACTGGAGCCAGTAGTACACAAAGACAGCGGAATATCAACAAGGTTTGATAGTGAGCGGAATGACAAGGCCCAGATGTAAGAAAGCACTTGAGATAGCGAGAATTGTTGATTTTTTGCTGTTTGCTGATATGTATTCTAATTCTCCACTTGTCAATACTGAGATATGTTTGTATGTCTTTGCCAGCAAGAGGAACCTTGTATCTCCCCTTTTTTTGCAACATTCAGTATGAAGAAACATCAATGTATTAAAGGAACAGTTCCACCCTTGGTAAATCTGTTCAGTCACATTTTTGCAGAGAATGTGATTAGACGTTTGAAACCGATGATATGAAGTTTATGCCAAGTTCACTCTACATGATTTTAACCCTGATTTTTAACTTGCCAACAGTTTGTAGAGATCCCTGACAAAAGCCCCAGATCTGAGGCAAATTGGAATTTGCTTGACGCTCATAAATTGACGTTCGATCGCTATGTGTGAACTCTTTAAAGACGTGATACGAGGGCGCGCTACCAGAGTGCGCCAAGAGCCCGACAATGCCTTGAAGACACCCAAAAGATTACAAGCAGGTAGCAAATACCTGCCCCTGCTGGGGAGTCAAATTATGTAGTGTGAAGTGGTGTGACTGGCAATGATAGGCGTAATGTGTCCATTGCATTAGTTTAGCATAGACTGGAAATAGGCTGGCGCCAAAATTTAAAGTCTTTATGCTAAGCTAAGCTAACCATCTCCCCGTCCCAGCTTCCTATTTACCGTGGAGACACAAGAGTGGTATTGATCTTGTCGTCTGACTCTCTGCAAGAAAGCAAATAAATCACATTTCTCAAAGTGTCAAATTATTTATTAAAAAACAAAGAACCACAGGAAATGTGTCAGTGTTGCTACATACACCAGTGAGATAATCAAAATACAATTCAGGAAGTCCAGTTTGAGAAGTAAAAGGTTCTATCCATCTGGAATTTGCACTCATGTGTTTAAATGACTTCACATCACAATGAAAGTTGGGCTTAAAATTTACAGTTTTCTTGCAGGAGCCAATATTAGAAAAAGCAGTCTGCATTGAACCCATTGAATTTCCTTTACCTTACCTTTAAGGTCTTATCCTCCACAGTACTAGTGTGCTTTAATGAGTCTTCGTCCCAGGTGGACTCTAAATTTACTCACTTTAAGTCACAGGGTGAAGAAGTTGCAGAAGCTTTGGTCTAGTCCATCGCCATTTCTCTCTCTCTCTACTTAGATTAGACTGTTGGAAGTAGCAAGAGACACAATCCAGAGCCGGTATAATGACCTGCTGGCTGTTATCAACTCGGCCTTATGTTAAATGAGACAGGAGAATGGACCTGAGCAGTCAGTGGTTAGCTGAATGGCCCCACCGTCTAAGCAGCACAGACAACACAGTGATTGATTCTCCAGTTAGAGGATGGAAAGGCAAGAGAGCGCAGGATAAAGATAGAGGAAGAGGGACAGAGGTAAACGAAAGCTGGGAAAGTGTCTGAAACCTCATAGTCACAAAGTATCTTCTGTATGGTTGGGAAGTGGACGGAGATCATCAACACTTCTAGTCTTTTTCGAAGGCATTTATCTAGCATTTCACTGGCAGCAATGTTCTTGAATAGCAGGGCTTATACTTACTAATATATAATCACTCTTCACACTTTAAGGCACTGCAAACATGCCAATCCAAATAGGCCATTTGGTGTTGTGTTGAAAATGATGTAGTGACCCTATTTACAGCTGAATCACACTGCAGGCAGAAAGGCAAAACATCACTACCTTCATACCAGTAGAATTCAGTGATGGTTCAGGTTTGACCTGCAGTAGACAACATGTAATTTGTCTTTAATACATTGTGTTTCTGTTTTGAAGATGTTCCTGTGATACTCATATAATCATTCAACTTTAGAATAAGTTTCAAAGTTATCAGGAGGTAGAGCGGGTCATCCACCAATCAGAAGTTCGGAGGTTTGATTCCCGGCTCCTCTAGTCCACATGTTAATGTGTCCTTAGGCAAGATACATAACCCCAGATTGCTCCCGATGGGTGGTCGAATGTGACGTAGCATAAAAGCGTTTTGAGTGGTCAAAAGACTAGAAAAGCACTATATAAGTACAGTACAATACATAACAAAAATCACAACCATACCCAGTAAATTGCACACAGCAATGTTATTCCAAGTGTAATAAGGGGTTGAATTATCTGTTAAGAAGCACATGGGCAAAAAAATAATAATTCTCTACATATAATTTCACCAATTAAAACTACAGATTGGTCCTTGCAGTAACAATCGGACATCATCTGCGAACTATTGTGTTATAATGTTTGCGTGCCAAGTTGACAGCCATAGAATACCTGATCTTAAAAGAACATTCCACCAGAGCATAAAAATATATCTATATAATCTTTTCACAACACTCCTATATTGATATCCACTTCTCAGAATATCCACAAATAAACAGCTAGAAATACTACTCTGGAGCTATAAAGAGGCGATAGCACAACATGGAAGTAGTGTTGTTTTTGGGAACGCCGATATATGGATCAACAGCAGAGAAGTGAATTATGTTGGAGTTGCTTGAAAAGTGTCCATGAGCATTTCAATACTTTTTTCTATGACTGGGTCCCCACTGGAATCCATATATTTTGATAGAATACACCTTTAAATGTTAAAATAACGCTTGATTTACCTCACCATCACTGAGGTTTGTCATTATTATGGGCAGTTTCTCCTCAACTACTACTCAAGTATTAACCCAGTGCCTCTTTCATTCAAATTCAGTCATAATCACACCCAACTGGATGAGAGGTCGTGACTGACAGGTGTTTGAACCAATAGCGTGCAGGTGTAAATCCCTCCCTGAGGAATAGACAGTCCTAATCAAGCCCTTGTAATACACTAGTTCCCGTTAGCTCCCAGGGGCTAATTAGCATTCTAATTACTGATTGCAAATGAGAGCTGCGTTGATTGTGTTCCGCCTGTGAGTGGAGAGGCTCAAGAGACACACACACACACACACACACACACACACACACAAATATGCATCTTGCGCACATACACACTGTCATACTCACACACACACACACTGAGTGATCATCGTTAAGAAGCTTATCATGCTCTTGTTCCTCTGCGCATTTCCAGTCCCCTCTCATCTACGGTGTCTCATTAGGATCATAATGCAGTACATATACACACACACACACACACACACACACACACACACACAGGCAGAACACCAGCGAACAACCCCACACATGCATACGGCGATGAACATTAAAGATGGTAATAAAGGAACAAACATAAAACATTATATACTGCCAAAGTGTTGCTGTTGTTCCTACCAATTAACACAGCAGTGATTTACAGCTGAGGGGAGAACGCACACGTACAAACCCACAAATGCGTCCCGCGCACACGGGTGTTTATGTGTGTGAAAATAAAGTTTGGCAGGGTGCAAAATGAGGGGGCAGTAATAATAAGGGAATAATTCTTACATTAGTGCTAGAATCCATACATATATGTTTGTATATATGTGTGAGCGAGGGAGTGATAGTGTGTGTGGGGGGAGTATATAAGAGTGAACTCACCAACAGCAAATCATCATGTTATGCTGCTCAGTTAGGCACTTTAACAAGGCTCCTCAAAAGCCACACTACAGTCCAGTGTCTGTGTAAGTGTGAGTAAGTGTGTATGAGTGTGCGAGTGTGTGTGTGTGAGTGTGCGTGAGTGAACGAAACACCTCTGTACTGCATTTTGAGCGCCACAGACAATTGTAGCTGTCTTTCCTCCCACACCTGCAACTTCTATATCAACCTTGTGAGAAACATCACACTTTCATTCAAATTTCACCTCTGTGCATGTTTGGTTGCAAGGTGTTAAAGGGAGTTTCCTTCCTTTTATGAAGGTGGTATTTTATAAATTAGGCGTAGTATGTTGCATAATGTTCTTTGGGTTCCTTCATTTTTAATAGGTTTAGGTAAAGGTTTATATTTTGGGGTACATTACTGATACTGCTTCACATTTTCATTCACCACTGTGCTTTATTGTGAAATTTAAATATTGTGATAATTGTAGGCTACATGTTTTAGTTCAATTTGCTTTATTGTTGTGTTTTCTTTGCTTTACTCTTTCATTATTTGATGCTAAAGACACCATTTCATAGGAATCATTTAAGAGAGTCAGTCACACACACACACTCAAGCAAACTGTCACCTGGGGTATTGTCTCGTCTTAGATTGTCCTGACCATATTCTGTGTAAAATTGGTTGAGAAAGAAATAAAGAAAGAAAGAAAGAAAAAAAAAAGCAACAGTGAAATTGAAGACTCTCTCTCTCTCTCTCTCTCTCCACCGGTGTTTTGTGATGTGATTGATGCTCGGCAACCGGTGTTTACTCTTGTTGGCCAATTGAAAACCTAGCGTGGCAGGCTGGGAAAGCACAATGGGGAGAGGAGCTAAAGTGGCGGTGTGAGGTGCTGAACACTGACACCGAGACAAATAGATAGAAAGCTGTTAGAGAGGAGAGGACGCGGCGGGAGGGAGGGATGGAGGGATTGAGGACGAGCCTGACACAGACTGCACAGAGAGGGAGCTTTAGATTTGATTTCAGCTACAGAGAGTTGAAAAAGGAAAGGAGGGAAAAGGAAGGACTTATAAAAAGAAAGGAGAAAACGAAGGGAGGCGAAGAAAGAAAGAAAGAAAACTGAAAATGTAACGAGAGGCGGTAAACAAAAGCCAATCAGGGAATCCGACACATCCAGAGACATAATTTGAGTGATGGATGGAGAAAGGCAGATGGTTTAAGTAACAGACAGAAAGAGCGATAACGAGTGGTGAGGGTGAGAGAGAGAGAGAGAGAGAGAGAGAGTGGGAGGGATGGAGGAGTGGAGATGCTGGTCATCCCTGTCAGCGGGCCTTTAAATGAAAGGCGACAGTGTGTGTGTGTGGGAGAAGATTGGAAGGCATTAAGGCCTGGCATGTCCTGTGACACCCAGAGAGGCAGAGAGACCCAGAGAGAGAGACGGGGGGAGAGAGAGGCCAATTGAATTCTTCTACCAAGTGCCCACTTGTCCATGTTAAATCTCTCGGTGCATGAGTGTGTGTGTGCATTTGTACAGTATATGTGTAGATGTGTGTGTGTGTGTGAGAGATCCTGAAAAGGTGAAGTGATTTAGTGAGAACAGAGGAGAGGGAGGATCTATAACGGCCATGCTGCCCTTTGTTCACGACCAAAGCCTTTGCCTGGCTTATCGGCTGCACAGATTACTGCTGTATCGATGGCGGTGTGTGTGTGTGTGTGTGTGTGTGTGTGTGTGTGTGTGTGTTTATACATAAATGAAAAAGGGAGGAGGGGATTGAAAGTCAGATAGACATGTGCCCCAAGGATGTTCTCACAGCTTGAGACTCGAAACATAACCCCAAAAAAAAGCTTTCATTATTAGGCAATACATACATGTTTGTGGCTTTAAGGTGTCAAAGCTTCAACTTCCTTCACTTTCAGCCCTTCTGGGACCATCAGAGTTTTAATTCACCCTCCATAAACTAACATTCTCCTTTAATTCAGTCCTACTTTCTTATTCTCAGATTCCTTTTCACCAGTCTTTCTTGACATGAACCACTGCAGAATTCAATGATCCTAAACATGCAAAAACTCAAACTTTTTGCTATTGCATCACTTCTATTGTGTGAAATGTCTCACTTTGCACTTACACATAGACCACGTTTTCGCTGTGGACGATAATGTCGAGGTGTGATCTGCCCATATGGTACATTGTGCTGTGAAGTGGGGCTACTGTAGGTGACGAGCTCCTAAATGTCTAACAAGGCCTCAGGTGCAGATAAAGTATGCAAACCTAACACTATATATACTCTCAGAGCTTTTTCAGAATCAGAATCACAATCTTTTTTTTGTCATTGCACAAGTACAACAAAATTGGGGTAGAAGTGCGATTTTAAAACAAAAGAAAGTAAGAAGGTTCAGTATGAAGTTAAGTTAAAAGAAAAAAGGTATAAAAATTAAGAATTTACTATATAAATATCTAACACAAATGTACACAATGGACAGGGATACTGCACAAGTATGCTGAATGTTAATATAGCGATACTTTGACCAGATCCCTATAAAAATCACACACAATTGGGTTCAACCTGTCTTCCACTGATTGGTTTACACCCAAATCAGATCATTTCCTCATACCTAACCCCAGTTGGTCATCAGGTGCACGGTCACTGTTTCTAATCCATTGCTACATGTGAGGGAGTGTAGTCCAAACATAATCGGTGACAGTTTCAGAAGCCACAGTATTATCTCCTCTGTGAGTCACACTCTAGAAGCACACTCTGCCCCGGCATTGATTTAAGAGTACAACTCTGGAAAGTCTTTCACCCCTGAGGTCTATGATGTATAATGGGGTCGAAACAACAATGATAAAAAACTAAAGTGTGCGGGACAACAGCCAGAAGCACCAGAATGTGTACTGCTGGGACTCACACTGCTCTTTCATCCTTTCTTTTTTTTTCTAGCATAAAAAGGTTTCTTTTCTCCTCTTTTTTTTTATTACCAGGCAGACGTGTCCATTGAGGAATATAGACAGATATTTGACATGTATAATCAAGACATCAACATGTACACATTAGCCAGACTGGCCCTCCTCAAAGCACTCAGCTTTGACGGGGCTTGAAGATGCTCATTTCCTTGTTTGACCACAATGAAACCACCTTTATGGGTGTGTGTGTGTATGAAAGAAAGAAAGAGAGAGGGAGGGGCGCTGCACGAGAGTGTGTGTTTCTTAATAGAAGGTGGTTAGAGGTGTCGCCCTGCACCCATTTTAACGTGCTCCACAATTACAGCTGTCACGGCTTGAAGATAATGTCTCAGGCTTGTTTTTTTTTTTCTTCTTCTTTTTTGTCACACACACACACACGCACACGCACACTAAAGAGGTGAAATATGGTAGACAAGGAACAGGCCTTTGCTCATAAAAAATACCTCAACGACCTCCATCACCCTTGCATGTGTGTGTGTGAATGTACTAAAGATGCAAGAGATGGCTATGCGGTCTATGCCTCCGCGCATGAATTATTATAGTGTGTGTATGTGTGTGTGTGTTATTGAGGATGTTGGCTCACGTAGGAGTGTTTGCGTGCACGCTTGTGTGCGTACGTGACAATATTTGCTTTGTTGAACGAGCCCCTTGGTGAGAGTCACGGTGGTTGGAGCGTTCCTCCTGCAGAGGTAGAGCTGCTCCAAGCGACGTTAAAATCGCTGTAACAGCAGCACGCTTTTAATACCTGTTGTCCGAAGACCTGTTTTACGGAGAACAGCAGGTAAATATAGCATGTAAAGATGCTAGATGCTTGCACGCAACATCATTCCTCAGAACCACAGAATATATAGCTCATGCCCCCCCTCTGTTCCCCCCCCCCCTTAAATCATGATGGACAATAATCCTTTTGAGGATAATTAGAAGATACACTTTATTATAGTTAAAAAAAAAGACAAGTGTAAATACTGTATGTCTTATCTTATGTCTCCATGCTGGAAATTATGTGAGGTCACGAAACTCCATGAACCACAGTAATAAGAATGATAAATGTGAGAGGTGTTCCACCCCAACAGGTGCAATAAAAAAATAGAGGAGAGGAAGGAGATGTACAAACATGTGCAAGCCCACACAGTGCTGAGAGGAGGTCTAATCAGTCAACATAAGTGAAAACAGCTGTGTGGCTGCTTTTTTTTTTTGTATTATAGAGATTTTTTAACGTGTATATCATTCATTGGCATAAAATACCCAACACTGTAAAATCCAAGAGTTTGTCAAATCCTTAAAAAGCTACATGCTATAAAAACCAAAGCATCTCATCATGTACTAGTAGCTCATTTAGTAGCTGTTATGGAGCTGTTGATCATATTACACAATCTGTATCAGCAGATGGAGTTTGCTTATTATTCATGGTATTGTAGATTTTCACATTTCCATTTATACACTGAACTTTTGGGAACTTCTGATCTATTTTAACTCAAAATCTGTATAAAAAGTGTATAGTGCACAGTAGCCTAAAAGTATACTTGTACTATATGTACTCCAAACCTCTGTAACTTAGCTTAAAACCCTACTCCTTAAATCTTGTAATTGTATAAAACCTAATGATATTCAATAGCAATTCAATTCTATACCTCCACCCATCATATCATCCTTGTGCCTTTAGGTTCATTTATGTATTTAGGGTCATTTTTAGGGTCATTTTTTTGTATGTATGTACCAATAGAGTCAGTATGGCACACATTTGAACAGTTCCTCATGTTGTTCCTGTCTCTGTTTTGGACGTAAACATGTTTGTTACATGCATACTACCCCTACACCCGAGTACCTTGTCTACCATATTTCACCATGTACCCTGTGGTATTAAAAGCCTTCAAAAAGTAGCTTTCTTTCTTTCTTTCTTTCTTCCTTTCTTTCTTTCTTTCTCCACCCCATCAATAGAACCTCTCCATATGAATATGGCTGCTAAATGGTGTGTTGTATAGACTTCACCTCCTCAATATCTGACCTCGCTGTCATGAGCAAGGTAACCCCAGGCTTTGAGTGTTCTCAGTATACCCCTCTCTCTCTCTCTCACTCTCTCTCTCTGTCTCACCCTGCCTCTCTCTACCCTGTCCTTGAGTGCTCCATAGATTGGTAACATGACCTCTAATTCTCCCGAGACGAATATGTGCACGCAGATAAAAACGAGACAAGACGAATAAGGAAAAAAAAAATCCCAAATGTCTGAAGAAGAATTCACTCGGTGGTGTTTTAATGTCATGCATTTAAGATGATGATGGGAGATTACACCACACACATACACACATACATGCACACATGCACACACACACATGTCAAGCACACATTTGGCTTTTGGAGTGTGTGAAATCAAATCTCTCCAAATCTCTTTGCGTCATGGAGTTGAAGACGCAAACACAGATGATCACCGCTCCCGCACACACACACACACACACACACACACACACACACACACACACACACACACACACACACACACACACACACACACATTACATGCATGCACGCTCACACACAAGCAAACACGTGCGTCGGACACACACACATACGCACCGACACAGATGCACACATGGAGGGGTAACCCTGGTAGATTTATCAGTGGAGGTCTGCAACACAGTGGCTGCCTTTCTCATTTCATAGGCCACCGGGGCAGAACAGGCATAGGCTTGTTCAAATCCAACCCAGCAAGACCAACACACACACTCACGTACACACACACACACACACACACACACACATACGCATGCATACACGCTTTCTCTTTAGCGGCTTAACAGATGCCAGCCAGAATCAGTGGAGAGGAAAGGAGGGAGGGATAGAAGAGGGGAGACAGAGACAAGCTGGTGGAAGGAAGGAAGAAAAAAAAGAAAAAGATATTGAGCACTTGTGAAGAGACAGACAAAGAGAAGGGAAGGATGATCAACACAGACCAAGAGATGCAGACAGAGAGAGAGAGAGAGAGAGAGAGAGAGAGAGAGAGAGAGAGAGAGAGAGAGAGAGAGAGAGAGAGAGAGAGAGAGAGAGAGAGAGAGAGAGAGAGAGAGAGGGCGACATGCAGGTTCTTCACTGAATACAGAGATATCATGTCCATGGACAGCTGGATGAGTAGTTCATTCTTAACCCTGTTGAAACACACACACACACACACACCCACACACAAAAACTGATGGAAAGCCGACTGCACCGTGCCATAGACATTTTGTGTGTGTGTGTGTGTGTAGCGTGTGTGTTTGCACATTCTCAATGGAGAAAATCTGTGTTTTCGGAGTGCAGCACTGTAAGACCGAAATTTAATTGGATTCTTTGGAAATGATGCAGGCTTATTGGTGTAATGGCTTGCTCATGGTGCGGTTGGAGTGAGTCCCTGTAACAATACCTAGTGCCTCGTTAGCTTGGCAGCCACACACCCACACACACTCACACATGTACAGACACACACACACACACACGCTAAAGAGAGGCTGTAACAAGCGGGCAGACCATGGGTGGGTTTGAAGCTTTGATGAAGGGCCCTATAAGCTGAAAATGGCTACTGTCTGCAACAAGAGCCCGGCAGGAGGACAAATGAGGACACACATACAAGCTCACACTCACACACACAACTTCGCAAGTGCGCTCACATCTGTAATCATAAACGCACATATTGTATCATTTAAGGCGCCTTTATCCTTTTCTGATTACATATCTTTTGTACAAATTGTACTTTAATAGATGAAGTTAAAATGCTCGGTGGAATAAAGTACAGCCAAGCCCTTCAGCAAACACTGAAGCGCCACAGAGAATGTAGTCTTTGGATGATCTTTGGATTATCGGCCTTCGTTCCCATGGTACCACAACTGACTGGGCTTCTGGAAATGACGGCAAGCCTGACGTGTTTTTCCCCTCTCTCTCTCTACATATATATATATTCTCTTGTCCTCTCCTTCTCTTCTCTTTCCATCTTTTTCCTTGTCTCCCCCCGCACACGCTCGTAAAAACTCAGAGCCCTCAGAGGTACAGCTGGTTGTTTCAGATGAGTAGACAAACACTTTACACCTTCCCCGGCGTCCATTCTTCTTCTCTCAACCTTGGTGGCTCGAAAAAAGAAGAAGAAGGAGGAGAAGAAAAAAAAGCAGGCAGGGGTAGATCTGGATGAAGGAATGGAAGGACGGAAGGTTAAGGTGCTCTTTGATCTGACTGGTTTCAACCGAGGGAAAATAAAGAGGCGGCCAGGGAAAAATATACAAGGCCCCGGGTGGAGCCTGGGCTTCACCCGGGGGAGGCGACCCAGCGGAAGAGCCCTGTGTTAGGCTTGAGTGCTGCCCGGCAGGGCCAGCGCTGCTCGTGTTATTCTAACATGGTTAGCACATGGGCTAAACTCCCCAGTCATTTATTTAACACACAGACTCCCCACGGCGCTCCCAGATGCCACAAGGCTAAAGGGAGCAACAAACACCTCATGTGAGGCCGACTCTACAGGGCAGCTTGTTGCTTTTTTCTATTTTTCTCCTGTGTTTTCTTCTTTTTTATCCAGTAATTTCCAGTAAATGTCTGCAGGTCAATACAGACAACAGTGTGAAGGTGCATGGCTGCACAGCTGGTATGATAGTCTGAGCTATATGCCATTTTTAACAACACTATATTCTAGTCTGTAGCTCACTATCATGGCCAGATTTAGCTGTTCAAAGGCCCACAGGCAAATGTTTTTTTGGGACCTTATTAACCCCCAACACACCCCCACCACAATACACTGTAGACTGTACATGGCAGTCTAATTATTTACCCAGAACCAGAAACCAGCCAGTGCTCCTTTGGTCAAATATCAGATACCAGGTTTACTGCATGTCAGTTCATTTGGGATTGTGGTTAAAAACATTTATTCATGCATATGTGCCATGTGGGGACCATATAAGTGAAAAGTTGAAATAGGGACACTCTACAATACAGGGTCAAATGGATAGGCTAAGTAGGCCAAAAGACCATTAAAATGTTCTAGAGTCAAGCATATCATGTTCATTATGCTTGTTTGTCCTGAACAGTCTAGAACCTGGAAGTATTCTGTTTGCTATCATAGAAACAAAGTAAAGCAGAAAATCTTTTACCAGTGAACGGTATTTTTGCTTGAAAAATGACTTTATAGATTAATTGATTATATCAATTGTCACCAATTCGACTTCTGTCAGTCAAACAGCATTATTTGATAATTTTAGCTCTTCATACAAAAACACAACAAATGAAGGCCTTACATAATATAACAAGACTGATTAATGCTTTCCATTTTGCAAATGAACTTATTCACACATACACACACACCCACACACACATACCCATACACACATGCACAAAAACAGCAATCGGATGCCAGTTGGACGTTCACTGTTTTAGCCTTGTGATATTTGGCAACCTCGCTCCACAAACAGACAGTGCACACAATCCCTGTGGGCAGCATGCTATACCACCGAGTGTATATGTGTGTATGTGTGTGAGTGTGTGTGTTTACCCAGTGAACAGCAGCAGCTGTGTCAGTAATAGCTCTCTAAGCTGTGGGCTAATGACAGAACTCAGAGAACGGGACTCTAACATGGATAGATGTTTAACCCCGTTTAGCCCCGATCTGGAGACCACTGGGCAAACACTACGCACACATACACTCTCACTCACACACACACACACACACACACGCATTATCCCTGCCCCTATTTCTTTTCTGGTGGGTTTAGTTGTGTGTGTGTGTTTTTGTGTGTGTGTGTGTGTGTGTGTGTGTGTGTGTATAAAAGAGACAGCGAGAGAGAGAGACATATAGGGAGTAAAGAGAGGGGGAACAACATCCTTCACCCTATATATCAGTCCTGCCTCGTTCCCCCTGTTCCCGTGGCAACAAGACCCCACACACAACAACCAGACCCCAAATCACCAACCCTCCCACCACACACACACACACACACACACAAACACACACACACACACACAAAGGCAAACACACACTGTCCTTTGGAGAGCAAGAGGGGGCAGGTGGTCACATCGGTAGAGTGTATATGGGGGGTTGTTAGCTTTTAGGGTTAGTGTGTGTGTGTGTGTGTGTGTGTGTGTGTGTGTGTGTGTGTGTGTGTGTGTGTGTGTGTGTGTGTGTGTGTGTGTGCGTCACAGCCCGCTCATCGCTCAGCCAGCAGTCTATTGTCCAGTCCCATGAAGTGACTGTGAGGTCTAATTAGCAAGTTAACAAGTTAAGAGGTGGAGTCTGTCAAACGCTTAGCTCTTTCACCCCGAGGGTCAGCCCACCACCGCTGGGTATGTATATGCATATGTGTGTGTGTGGGGGCGTGCGTGTATGTGTGTGTGAGAGAGTGTGTTGAGTATATGGTGGTAAAGAGACTCCCCATCCCCATTATCAGAGATTCTGAGGGCCCTTCTTTCGCTATAAGATGTTGATTCTACATTAATTGATTATTAAAGACTATATTCCTAATTTGATGCATTTTGATTAAAATAATCAATTTTCTTTTCTATTTTAGACATCCAAATGATTTTTTCTGGTGAAGAGAGACATAGAATCTGATGGAAAGCGAATGTTTGAGCAACGCAATGTTTTAGTGGCAAGCTGAAGTTAAAGGAATAATTCAACATTTTGGGAAATTCACTTAATCGCCCTTTTTTCCCCGGAAGATTGATACAACTCCCACAGATATGAGAGGTATCAATCTTCTCTTTTTCTATCTATTGGCAAGAAAGTGAATAAACCTATTTCCCAAAATCTTTAAGTATTCCTTCAGAAAATAGTGTTGTTTCACCAAAAAACATCACTTTTTAAAAATTACAACCTTTTAAACAGAAGCTTATGGGAAGTCATAATAGTAGCATTAGCAGTAAATATAGAAACATTGTGAAAGCACCAATAATATGAAATCCAACAGTAGTATTCGTTTGATTTTGTGTGTGTGTGTGTGTGTGCAGGTTTTTTGCTGAGAAGCCAGTGGTGTAATAATCAGTGCGGTGAGACTCCGGGTCTATTCTGGGCGACTTTACGAGGTTTGTCGAGACTCATTTGTAACCAAACCTGCCGCAGTAATGGAGAATGAGTGAAGTTTAAAATTCCTGTCTTTTCCCCTACCAACATCTTTAACCTCCTTCCCCACATCTACTTAAGTCACTCATTCAAATCTATGATGCTGGCACATCAAATCCATGTTCAGAGATGTTTAATTTAAGTGTCATTATCACTGTGTGGGATTTTAAAACTTACATTTACTCTCTTTATTTCGCTCATATTCTGTCATCACTTTCTCCACAACCGCTTTCTGTCTGTTTATGTCATTTGTCCTTTTACTATCTCTCTCATCCTTTCCACATGGTTGGCCGATCCATCTTTCCAGCACTCTCTTCTTCTTCATCTCTTTCTCTATCTTATGCACTCTCTGTCTTTCTCCCTGTTAATCTGTCTGTCTCTATATCACTCCCTCAATGAACTGAAGCTCTCTACCTCCCACAAAGGCAGCACCATATTTCTCCTCTTAAACATCGGGGGCAATGTGCATTGTCTGGTGTGCAATGGAACTTGCCTACAATAGAGGTGGATTGCACAGTGTGTGTGTGTGTGTGTGTGTGTGTGTTGGTGTGTGTGTGTGTGTGCAAAGTAGGGGTTCCCCCCACCCCCCTTTAAGCAGACAAAGACCCCAATTTGTCACCTCGTGTACAGCTGTTGACCGGGTGGGTTCAGTTTGTATGCGTGCGTATGTTCGTATCTGTGTGTGTGTGTGTGCGTGTGTGTGTGTTGCTGTGTGAAATTGGGGGTAGGAAAAGAAGCAGGGAAGGAGGCAGAGGGAGAAAGTGAGGCGGGATACCCTTTTCCTGCCCCAGTACAACCTCTTAGGGGGTAGGAAGGGGGGGGGTGTTAGTGGGGGTGAGAGGGGTGTGTGTGTGTGGGTGGTGAGGGGGGGGTGAGAGGATAGTAAGTAAAAGGGGGTAAATGGTTTTCTGTCCCTTTTCTGTGGGAATGTTTGTGTAAGGGGACAAAAGCAGCAGGCACTCTGTTGCTGTGTGTGGGAGAAAGTGAAAGTGAAGGGGGTAAAGGGGATGGTCGGGTGGCAGGGGGAGGAAGAGGAAGAGGAGGAGGGGGTGGGGGGGTGAAAGAAGCTCTCAGGAGAGGGAGGACTCGGTGTAGAGAAACACCCCCCTCCGTCCTCCATCCTCTTCATTTATCTAACCTCTCCATCCACTAAAAGCATGCAGGTGCACCACTGACTGAAGGCCTGACAGTCACAACCAGTTGTATGATTTTTTTCCTAAATAGAGTGATTTATCTTCATGATTGATGTACTTTAGGCTACATATTCAATGCAGAGGTTATCCTCAATTGTATGAGTTACATTCAGTTTTCAGGAGGTTGTTTCAGAATACGTTTGTACACTTTCACTTATCTCGACGATGTTCCAGAGATATTTTAGTTTTTAGTTTAGTTTTAATTTTTTTGTCTTAATCTTGATGGTGTGATTATTGCAGTAACAAGTACAATTTTCATGATACTTAAATCTCCTTAAGCAAAAACTTACTTATAGAAAGTCTCAAAAATTGGCTCAGAAATGCATTTAACAAGCTGGGAGGGCAAGAACGGTCTAATATACGGTGAAAATATATACAAAATATGCTTTAAACTAAGTCAGTCAACAGAAAACAATAGCACCTTTTGCTCTTGCTTACACTTTGAAGTAGTTTACAGAAAATGTGAACGGGACTAAGAATAGAGCAAATTGAGCAAAAAACTGGCTTAATCTTATCAATATTTTTCATTCCTTTACTTGTTTTTTTTTTTTTTTAATGTATCATAAGGTAAAGATTTAAAGACATAATACAGTACTACAGATTAAATTATACACCCAACCCTTTCTTCTCCATCCACATCCCATCATGCCCCGGGCCTTCCACATGTTCAGCCATCAGTTTAGCGCCACTCTGCCTGCAGCTCTCTTCATCACCTGGCTGGCCCCTCATGTTGTGACTCCTGACAACTTCTCCAATTTGCTCTGCTGTGTGAAGAGGCAGGGAGCACATTGATATCTTCCCACCTACACACACACACGCGCACACACACACATAATCTTTGTCCTGCACATGCACACACACACACACACACACTAAAGTCATCAATATCCTCCCATTTATAAATGATCTGGCCCCAGGATAGAGTTTCAAACCTGCTGGGCCCTTCTGCCCCCTGCATGTCACACACACACACACACGCACACACACACACAGTCACACTCCTCATTGGTCATTGATTGCCTTCTCAGATTTAACACAGCTCCATCCGTTGTTTGAGCAGCAGTGGGGACCTCTGTCTCTGTCCATGTTCATCCCGCTGTGTGTGTGTGTGTGTGTGTGTGTGTGTGTGTGTGCAGATGCTGCTAGCCTGTGTGTATGTTTATTTGTGCAGTCACATCAGAAAATTTAGCCTCACAGTGAATGAAGGTCAAAGGAGCAGAGCAAGATCACACTCTCATGTTAGCCATTTAGCTGTCAAATTAACACCAGGTTAGAAGGAGGCGAGAAAGAGAGAGATACTGAGAAAGAGAGAGAGAGAGAGAGAGAGAGAGAGAGAGAGAGAGAGAGAGAGATATTGTCTGCTGTAACAGTGTGGATGATCTATTCATCGATTGATGTCAAACTTTCTATTCATAGTTCAGAGCATGTGGACATGACACAGGAAATAAATGGTCAGAAATATCACACTGAGGACTTTTTTCTTTATTACAGTCAACACCGATCATATAACAGCTTTTCTACTGAAGTAAAAAGATATCACAGTGTAATAATATTCCAGTACATTTAAAAGTCTTGCGTCCAATATTTTATTAAAGTAAATATCAAAAGTAAAAGAAGTCAATATGCAGAATGGCTGCTCAGAGTGTACATTCTGGTATTATTGTTGTTGATATATTAACCTGTGAGCAGCATTTAACATTTAACATTGTAATTAGTCAAGGTGGGGCTAATTTGATCTCATTTAAAGGCCAATGGGTAATTAAATCTTTATTAATGCATCTAATCTAATAAATTGATTATATTATGATTAGGGCCTGACTGAGTTGGATTTTTTGGGCTGTTGCCGTTATTAGGGGAGTACAACAATTCTGATAATCTTATGTATACAGAATATGTATATAAAACACACATTTTCAGATATACATAAAATGCTGCATATATAACTTAGTAAAATATCAGTGCAAATCAGACAACATATGCTGATACTGATATATCTGTGATAAGCCAGTATCGGCCAATAATATTGGCTGACCCATATATCGGTCTGGCTCCAATGATGATGTCATGTATGTAAAATCATTATCTGCAAAGTAACTAGTAAATACGAAAAATGTAAAAACTAGTAAAACAATTAAAGGATTTTCCTTTAAAATGTGATAAAGTAGAAATTCTTCAGTAATGTACAGCCATTGAATAAATGTACTTTCCACTGCTGATATTCAAACATAATATGGCCTAAAACTAATGAATGCAGGGTCACAGTTGATGCTAAACCCACTTAAACTCAAATTTTTCCCTTTTTCATTTGTGGGATTTAACTCTGCTTTACGGCGTACATCTTTAATATGATGTAGTGTTGTAGTGTAGCTGTTGCTGATATTAATGCTGTTTTAGGGAAGTAGGTTGTGTAAATGAACCTCTTAAACCTCACTGACGTTGAGTAAGTAAGAGCAAAGTCACGCTGCACAAGCCAAACATTGTTCATTGTTCCGAAGAGCTGCATTTTAAATTCTAGTGAAGATGCTCACGTTTTGGCTGAATTTTATCCAGAATATTTACATTTGATGAAATGGTGCATCCATATTAAAAACATGGAGTCATAAGTTTGAATAGTTCACCCCTTCAGTCAGCATTTCACTATCAGACATTGGAACAAAATGATTGTTCCTACTTAAGAGGAAAATAGAAGGTGAAAACTGTAAAATAAGGGGTTAATCTGGTAATACAATCATTGATTTCTGTTCATATTAACAACTGTTTGCCATCGTTCACCACAAAATCACTGCAAGCGCCTGCATCTTTAATATAAAGCCACATGCATTCTTAATAACAGCTCAACAACACACACACACACACACACACACTTTCTCCCCTCACACTCCGGTGGGCTGTGTCTCGCTGTAGATTCCTTAAAACCTGATCCTGTCTAAATTTGCAGGCCTTTCCTCATTGATTTCCCCGGGTGAAAATAAGAGGATAGGAAAGCATGTTAGACGTCTCCGGAATCAGAGCCAATCCATTAGCAACGATCAATACGCTGGCAGAGGAGAGAGAGAAAGAGAGAGAGAGAGTGAGAGAGAGAGAGGGAGATGTGAGTGTTGACAAAACCAAATAAATATAGACGCGCAAAGAGAGGAGAAATCAGATTAGTGCTGAGAGAATCTAAGCACAACACTTTTAACCCCTAACCTAACAATCTGTGTTTACACCACAGTAAGAAGAGAGGGAGGGAGGGAGGTAGAGGGAGGGAGAGAGGAGCAACGCAGAGGGAGGAGGTAGGCTGCGGTCGCGTGGAGAGCGCGTCTGTTCCCGACTTGAATTTAACAAGGTTTTTCTGTGTTGCTGGGTGGCATTAAAAAACTGTACACCCTCTCACACACACATATACACACACACACACACACACACACACACACACACACACGCCCAAACACGACACGTATATATAACTGTTGACATGCATGCTATTCACATAATTACTGTGGTGTAGAATAATGTGACTTTGGATTTACGGTCATCTTGCGGTGCTGTGAAATAAGTCCTTTTTCATATAAAGATCATTACATGGTTTCGGAGAAGCTGAATGTGGAAATACAGGCCATATGTTGCTTAGTAATGTTCCTAATATTGTCTCTTTCTCTTTCTTTTTTCCATGTGCCTTGTTCTCCCTCTGTTTGGCTTCCCCACCCAGGTAAGTCGTTTTTTTTGTCTCTCCCCCCTCCCCCCCCCTAAAATCAAAGAAACAGAACAGCCCTGCTATAAATTGAATCAGTTGAATTATAATATACACATATTTGAATCTGAGCATGCCAGCATGAGTCTAACACCCTCTAAATAACCGCATATTCCACACATGGACATTACATACAGCAGCGTATATATGCAACACAATGATGCAATGAACCCCTACCTCCACTGTATGTTCCCCTCTCATACACACATCATCATCAGCATAATTGAAATCAATGATATGCTGGCATTCACCAAATTGAACATATGGTCTTTTCATACAGCAGACCGTGGTAATGATGCCAGTGTCAGTGTGAGTGTGAGTGAGAAACACAGAGAGGAATGCAGACAGCCCTTTTCTTTAATTCTTTCATTTTGAGGTCACAGAAAGAAAAACACACACACACACACACACGCCCATGCTCTCACGCTCGGCTGCCGCCCAGATGGAGGCATAACCTGGCACAAAATAAATGGCACTGATTAAATATTTAGTCGCCATTGGAGTGTCACGTTCTAGATCTTTGCTCTATTGCCGCAGCGGTGATGCTTCTCAGCACTGTGGAATTATTTGGAAAATTATGGACTCGTGCTAATAGTATTAGCATGCAGGCATCTTAGAGGATAAGTTTTGGTTTATTACAACTTGGCCATTATATCTATTGGTAACCATGAGATTGTACGCTACAAAGTTGTCTGGCGTACACACTCACATTTACAGTTCGTTCACTTTCAAATAAATTAGTTAGACCAGATTCAGATAATCTAGCTAAACCCTCTTGTTTACGCGTTTGATTTGGCTACAGAACTGGAGCTACAGTAGGAAGGAATTAGCCTGTTAGCTTAGCAAGTCGCTTTGTCCAAAGTTAAAAAGTACACTATGTTTACCAGTGCCTCTAAAGCTCGCTAATATTATATCTTGGTTGTATAATCTTTACACAATTACAAATGTAAAATCACACAAGTTGTGGTTTTACTGGCAAATAGGGTAGCTGTTTCCCCCAGCTTCCTGTATTCATGCTAAGCTAAGCTAATCAACAGAAAGGCATTAGAGTGGAATTGATAATCTCATGTAGCTGTCAGAAAATACAAAAATACAAACCATATATTTCACAAAATGTTAAACTATTCCTTTAAATAAAGTCCACAAACAGTATACTGTATGTACAGCAGAGTATCAAGACAATTGTGGCCATTTCGGTAAGAATTTGACTATCTCTGACAGTCATTAAACAAGTCTGTTGTAGCAGTACAAACACACAGTTGCTCTCACACATGTACATTTTTTGTTATATCAAATCCTAAATACACATGTACACAAGCACAAATCTACACACAAAAACCACAAAACACACATAGGCTCCAATTAAATAACCACAGATACCTTCTGATTGAGTAGCTGCTGAATAACCATCAGCCAGTGTGTGCGTGTACTATGTGGAGCATATAATACCCTTTCTGGAACAAGAGAGGTTTGTACAAGTGTTAGGATTGACTTTGTTACACATACTCAAACACTCTGAAAATAGATGCCCATTTTTTCTCCCCTCTGGAAGATAATCGCATTCAAGCGATCTTTTCTGCATTACCATGTAGTTCCCGTCAAAGAGTTATATTGAAGAGTGAAGAGGCGTTCTCCTCAGCTCTGACTTTGATAGATGGTTCCCGTTTTGGGCTCGAAATACTGATGTCATTACCTATAGTTTTGTATTCAATCAGGGTCTTGTATTCAATCTGTGTCTTTTTTTCTTAAGCTGTACTCACCAAAAGTTAGTTGGTATACAGAATATTCTATTAAGTTGAATTAGATGTCTCGATGCACTTATTCCTCAATTCAAACACAAGCTGGCAGTTTGTGTTTGTGACTCGCTTGCTGGCAACCCCCAAGTAACCTGGTAAAAACAGAGGAAAGGCGAGCATCGCTTCTGTCTAGACTTGGTCTTTAAATGTCTTTATTTCTCTCTCACGTGCACCTCCTCCACACCATAACATACTGACAAAGACAGAACGTAATTTCATCTGAAGCTCAAGTCAAAGTTAACTACATATATGGCCCTAACAGTGCAGACTCTCTAAATTCCCCTCTTTCCTTTATGGTGTATTGAGTGAACGATAATAGCCGGTTTGGCTATGAAGACACTTTGCTTTGTTGTCTTTCTATATGTATCCTAATGGCTGATGATTACCCTGCAATGACAGTGTCTGTGTCTGTGTGTCAAACAGAGGAGGGTCTAGACGTGTGTGTGTGTGTGTGTGTGTGTGTGTGTGTGTGTGTGTGTGTGTGTGTGTGTGTGTGTGAGTGTGTGTGTGTGTTGCAGCTGTGGAGCATCAGGCTTTTATGTCTTTTCTGTATCGGCTAATTGTCAGCTAGGTGGATGACACAGAGACAGAGATTTAGATAAATTATATAAACAGAAATAAATAGAATATATATTGACCGTGTGCTAAATAAGATGAAAACGTACAACATATTTACCATTGCGTTTAACAAAATCAAGAAAAATAAGGCTTAACATCTAACATGAGCTCACCCACTTAAGTTCAAATGTTACGTTCTCCAAACTTTATGAACCTTGTCTTCCCATGTTAGCATTTTCTGATCTGGTGCCACTATCACCATCTGCCCCCAAAAACCATTATAAAAATGTTACAAATTACAATTATAAATATCAAATCAAAAATATTCCATTGATGTTTACTGATCTGCTACTAAGGTTTGGTTAGGTTTAAACACCACAACGAGGTTAGGAAAAGATCATAGGGTTAGGATTAATTTAAAAGTAATGAGCATTTACTGATTGGTTGGACATAGGATGCAAACAGGAGTCTGTCATATCAAAATGAATATCCAACCTGACCTCTTCTGTGTAAGGTTTTGCAGGCTATAACCACATCATGCTATTACCTTTGAGATACAACAGTCATAGGTTTAGGGCTGGGTATCTGTACTTGATACCTTTAAGGTATCGACCGAAATAAATCGATACCAAGTAGTATCAAAACGTCTCCCATCAAATGATACCTGCAATTGATCCTTTTTGCACCCAGAGCTAGAAAATATGACTATTTGTAAGGACTTGCCTAAAAGCCAATCAACGGAAATGCTTTGATTTAATGCGACATATGATTGGCCCACTGCATAGCAGCTACAACCCATCTGTGGTGGTGAAGTCGCTGTGAGTTTGAGTTAGCGTGCTTAGCAGTTCAGCAGCCAAGATGCCACCGAAACACTCTAAAATGTGGCTACACTACACGCCTGTTAAGATGGATAAAAGCAAGTGCACAATATGTGTAATGGGTATCGAATGAAGTACTCAATTGGTATTGGTATCACTTTAAGGGTACTTGGATTGATACTGGTATCGTAATTTTTTTAAACGATACCCAGCCCTACATAGGTTAAATACCCATACTGATCATTCTAGGCAATTGAACAATCAATGCTGCTGTTTTTCTGGTGAGAACAGTCTTTTGTATTATTACAAAGCATCATTTTTTCTTTTAGCTGTGCAAAATAATTTTGCAGGTCTAAGTAATGACTTCTGTCATATTTGACTGTGCTTGGCCAATGCAAAAAAGTTAAATTATCTGTAGAAGAACATGTTCCCCTTTGGTAACTATTACTGTACTACTATCTTTTTTATTGATATTAGTGATGATACATATGGTATACATTGTCAAGATGTATAAAAATATACTGAATCTGTCTGGGATGGTAGTTTAGTGTGTCAGTATGGTCACTATTAAGAGACAGAAGACAGAAAAAGACTACAATTAAGGACATGAAGAGTAACATTGCAAGAAACCTGAAGGAGGAGAGGAGAAGAGGAAAAAGCTATTAATGTTGGCTAATGATTGGGCTCGGTAATAGTTAGCAGTGTTTTAGGGCGAATATTATAGCCATGTAACTAAGGCCTTGATTACTTTATTAGCCTCTTCAAGTCATTTGGCTAACGCTTACCGATGTGACCCCCCTCCTGAGATCCCCTTACCTCTTTCCCTCCAAACCCTCCACCACCATCACCATCACCTCCACCTTCTTCTCCTGCTTCCCCCTCTCCTCAACCACAACATCTAGCCCTCCTCCCCCCTATTTCTCGCTGCACCCCGTGATGATGAAATCAAATTAGGTGGACTGGATGGGCCTAAATCACGGCTCGCGTTGCAGGCCGTGACATAAAGAATGGCCGCGACGAGGTTACCCAGAGTTCACGGCAGATAATGAAAGAGACAGGGAGGTAATAGCATGACAGAGTGGTGGGGTTCAGTATACTGGGGGTGGAGGGGATGGGGGTTAATACGAGGGGAGGGGGTGGAGGTTCATTTGGAGGGTACCTGCCTATATGACCACTCCATCTGGTGAGGGACACTCATTCACCTCCTCCGTCGTCTTTGCATTTCTCCACCTTTTCTTTCCTCCTCTTCTTCTTTTCTCTTAAGTCTCTCTCCTGTCCTCTCCTTCATCCTCTACCACCATCTCTTTCTCTTCCCTGTCTCTTCTTCATCCATCCATCCCTCGTTCCCCTCTCTGTCTTGATAGTGATAAAGGTTTCACACTCAATTAAGTAAAGTATCACCTAAAAGGGAGTCTAGCTCGCATTATCAGGAGACATTCACTAAGTACTTCAGTGATGGTTAGCCACTTCCATAATGGCATATCTCATCCAAGTCTATTTGTCAGAGAAAAACCTCCCATGTCCACTTTTGTCATTTGGGTTGCTTTAATTGACACCTGACATCGCCACTCCTTCTTCACCTGTAAAAGTATACTAAATGTGCCCAAAACTATATAAACATCCAAATATCCCAACATCCACCTATATGTGACTGAACCCTGATGGGTTTCTGTAAGAATTGCAGCTGCATTCAGCCACAAGAGCAGTAGTGAGGTCAGCCACCGATGTTGGGTGATGAGGCCTGGCTCGCAGTTGGTTTTCCAATTAATTCCAAACTTGTTGGTTTGGAGTTGAAGTTCCTTAAAGGTCAGTCAAGTTCTTCCACACGAAATTGGGGAAAAAACATTGTGTTAGCTAAGACCAAAAGTACGCAAAAGGGTGTGCAAAGGGGTGTCCACGCACTTGTTTGCCATATGTTGTACGTCCCTTAACGTGGGATGAAGTCAGTGTTGTGAAAGATATTGTTCAATACCCAAAAATGTAGGTTTACATATAGATAATTATTATCTTAATTATTTATTTCTTCTTGGGATTTATTACTTTTTTCAGGTTTGTGTGGGTCATAGAAAAAGATAGATAAGTTAACAGATAACATACAGTACTTCAAATTAAAAAAACAACCAATAAATTGACTGACTGCATCAACAGTTTGGTACAGATCCAGAATGGGCTCTATGACGTATTATAGTTTATCTTCCATATGATAAAAGCAACAAATATTTCATCTTTATTAGGTCTGGTTAAACTTTAAATGTTAAGATATTCCCCGATATTACTGATAAAAAATATACTTAATGGCATCCAAATATTTTCGGTGTCTGCTGGTGTTTCATTATAATCTTTGTGTCTGTTTCAGTCATTTCTACCAGTGGAATTTAAACAATTTGTCTAATTGCTGTCTAATCATTTTCTGAAGACATCTGAAATTCAACCATGTTGGATAATCTTGTCAGTTACAAAGACAAAACATTCAAATGTTTCTGCAGAGTATTACCAGATGGTCCCTCGCAGGTGTTTAAGTGTGTGTGTGTGTGTGTGTGTGCTGGTAATTCTGACCTAACAGGACACCTGTCGTTGTTTGCAGTCTGCTCCTCTGTTGTTTTTTCCTCTCATTACCGAATACCACCACATGCAGTATCCTGTTCCTCACACACATACATACTCACACATGCCCGACATGCCTTTGACACCAGTTAGTCTGCCCTAACGCAACAACATGGGCTGACCCTTGACCTTTTTGCACAGCGACGGTTGGCTTCTCCTTCCTTCCTAAATGGGGCAGGTAGGGTAATTGAGATCACTGAGGTCCCAGCGGATATGTTGGGCTGCTGCCAACCTATGCTCCTAATTAGTGTAGCTGCGAAGTTGTAGCTTTATTCCAGCTTTTCACTAGAAATAACAAGCTTTTTTGTTTCTTCCGGCTATTTAAATGACTGCTATGCAACTTTTTTTCCCCTTGACAGACCATTTTGGTACACAATGGTCTTCAACGAACGAGCTTAGAATACCTCTTTAACAAGTTACAGTCTTCTGTTCCTTTGTCATTTCAGCACCTCATATTGTGTTCCTTCTCCTCATATAAGAATATTTTCAGACAATGACACTTAAACCACAACTAAGCATGCTGGGATCTATTAAAACCAACCATGTTCTTCTGTATTGTCCATTTGTTATATTATATCTTGAGATTTTCCAAGCAGTGAGGCTTGTGGTTTTCTATATTTTCATGGATCCTGGTATGAAACCAAAAGGTGTCCTCTTCACCCTGCAGCTCTACCAGTGACCTTGAGGCCACCTTGTCCTCCATTCACCAAACTGGGCTTTAATTCTGTAGGCTGGGGCGACCAAACGGAAATAAAAAGCCCATTATGTGTTGCCTGCGGCGGGGGCTTGTTGACTGGGTTTTATTACAGCGGGGGATGAGAGCGCTTGATGCCTTCATTTAGGGCCCTGAGCACCCAGCGCTGACAGCACTGTGACAGTACTGGTCCCCGTGGCACTGCTAAACGAGACTGTGAAGGAAAGAGACACTCTGTCTGGGTGTATATGTGGTGTGTGTGTGTTTGTGTGTGTGTGTGTAGAACAGTGTCCTGGCTGTCTGTAGTCCAGGCTGGCATGTTGAGGCTTGCCTGTATAAACGCCCTCGTAAAGCTGACAGCTAGACATATGTATAGATCCCCCATTAAAATTTTACTACTAATCACTATGGATGGCCCGCCTGGCTACTAGCTGGCTGACGACTCAAACACATACATACCTACTCATATACTGTATGCACACAAAAAAAAAATGCATGTAGGCACAAAAACCCTCATGAGTGCATATATGTACACACACATTAAACCCATGAACATACTTCCCAGCTATGCAGTTAACATTATCTGTGCTTTTCAGTTGGATATTATTAGCAAGTCTGTACGTTACTTTAAATCTCCAAAAACTCTACAACTTGTAAAGTTCATAAAGCTGTGATAATCACTGTTTCACGTTAACATTGTTTTACCAACTGCACACTAACTTGCAAGCATGAAACGGCAACTAGCTGAGAAACATCATGTGGTATTTAGCAACAAAAGCAGCCAGATATTGGTGGCTATGAGATGGTGGAGACCTAAACTGAGCTAAAAGGAGAGTGAATATTGGATTTATGTGTGGCAGGTGGCCTGAAACATGACTCCAGATGAATGTAAATGTTGCTCTTTGTGTGCTGGATGTGATGAAAAGTACAAGTTTGCTAACACGTTAGCCACAACACCTATGGTGCAGAGCTAATTACGTTAGCGAATGATTTTTTTTTGTCACAGTTTACATTAACAACAATTTTTTTACTGATGAAAACTAGATAACTCAATAAAAACTAATTTATGATGACAAAAACTGACTTAATCTATTGATAGTCATAAATGAATGCAATGTTAGGGGAGAGAGTTGGGACAAGATGAGACATATGGTTAAATTTTACATTTGATATCAAGGAAAACAAGATTGTGTAAACCATGTGGAGTGACAACCACTCGTAAAACACAATGAACTTGAAGTGACATTTACAAAGGAGTTGTCCCTAGAAGGTAAGCAAACTTAATTGGTTTTCAAGCTAACGTTATTTTACCAGCTAACCTGTGCTGAAACAAAATAAGCCGCCACTGTCCGGTACTGATTAGAGAAGTGAATGACCCAGAGTTATTAATCTTAGATTGTAAATTCATAAAACTGACACGCTAAAGATAACAAGTGTAAAGTTTCACTGTCCTTAATGTTCATGTGGGCCTAATGTCACTGTTACTTAATATTATATGTATGACAGGAGATAGGAGCACAAATGTAGCCACCTTGGAACTGTGTGTATGAATGAGAGAGAGAAGGGGAAGTGAGGGCATGAAAGAAAAATCATATCAGAACTTGATTGAAATGAGTACAAATAAAGCTGGTGCATCCCAGCAGAATATTTCAACAGCTCTTTTAAGTGCTTCTAAGCACAAAAGTTAGTCAAAAGAACATATCAAGGAGGAGGGCATGGATAATGGATTGGGCCCACAGGATTACTGATGACGACTAAGGATTAGGACTTTCTTCTAATGATGGAGACAGTAGAGTATATCTAATTATTCAGAGAGAGAATGCCCAGTGCTTATTTGTATTATTTTGTTATGGCCTGAGATGGTCTGTGTAAAAGCAATGCCATACTCTTATTTCTTTTACATGAGACTTGGTTTTATTTGTATTTGATTTTAACATACAGTAAATACATTATACAGCAGTTGAAAAGTTGTCTGAATTTCATGTTCAAACTAAAACACTTTTCCATAATAACAGGAAAATAGTATAATGAGTTTATAGAATATGTTTAGAAAGTATACAGAAAGTTAATTGGAAATATTAGACAAACATTTAAATAATTCATTACAGTTTAATTAAAGCTGTCAGACTTTAGTCAACTAAATCTGTGCTGTGGATTTAGTCAATAAAATCGTATATTTAGTCTTCTAAAAAAGTAAAACTAAAACAATTCAGGTGACTAAAATATGACTAAAACTAAATAGATTTATAAAAATTTTGCATTTGCAGTCAAAATGAACACTTATACAGTGATACATTCACAGGTGTAGTATGCAAAAAAATTATAATAATAATCCTGCTTTAACGTAGAAAAAACTAAATACAGGTTTGGGGTTTTCCCTTCAGCGCTGGTTAAACCATTTGCAGTGGTTTAAACCATTTGGAGAGAAAGTTCAATGATCTCTCTCTCCAGTGTGGACTTTGCCCCTCTCTCAGTGTTATTATTGTCCTGTATATGGCACCATAAAACCAATTAAGGTGATTAGTGGTACAATATGTCTACCACACCAAAAAACATTACTCATATATCAGCATGAACAAAATCTGCAGTTGACTAATTTCAGTGTCAACAGATCCTGAAATGGAATCAGTGGAAAAGTGTTAAAAATACACGGGTGTTACATGGGGGCGTTCACATTCTACTGTACGTCTCCATTCATAACAGCATAATGCATTGCCTTTCATGCACGGTGGCTCTAGGTAAAGTTCATCACAGGGTTGGCAGACTCATAAAAGTCTATGTTGCGTGTCTTAAGACCCTTCGGCGTTGTGTTGTAATGTTATCAGCTAAAGTGAAGAGGTGGAAGGATACATGCGGAATGTCAGGTTGCCTCTGCTGGTAAACTAGATCCTTGAGTGAACTCTTGACTTTCGGTTAGTATGTCACAAAGGACGGGACATATGTAACTTGTTTTGTGTGGATCAAGTTTTTTTTAGATGAAAATGTCACAGATTATTATGAAGAACATGATTTACAGCTTTTACAACTTTGCATGCTTCCTTATCAAAAAAAAAAAAAAAATTGAATTGAAGTCCATGTTCCTTCTGTCCATCCTTTCTTGTGTTCCTCTCCACTCAGTCTCCTTAGTGTCAGGTGAGCTGTATGACTAAAGGAAGGCCAAAGAGTTACACTCTGTCAGCCCTGTGTGGTGAAGGTTATCTAAACCAGTACTGCAGGGATGTCCTGATACGCCTCCCTAATGCCTCTGTTGAATCCATGTGTGTGTGTGTGTGTGTGTTTGTGTGTGTGTGTGTGTGTGTGTGTGTGTGTGTGACAGGCAGTGTGTGACAAACATGTGTGTTTGTGTGCGGCCATGGAGTAAATAAACACATCGTTGGGGAGGTCACAGAGGCAAAGGTGAAACAGCGGTTGCAATCGATACCCCCAGGGTGTGTGTGTGTGTGTGTGGGCAGGTGTAAGCACCCCTCCTCTCTCGCCCCCCCCTCTCTACTCGCTAACTCCGTTACCCCACTTGTTAGCCAGTGAAGGGTGACCCCACACACACTCTCAAACACACACACACACACAGCTGATAGAAGCACCTGACTAATGGGTTGTAATGAAAGGCAACCAGAGTGGGAAGCTTCTTTAACGGCTCGCCCAGGGGACTCAGGGACTTGGTGTGTGTGTGTGTATGCATGTTCATGTTCATAGGTCATTTGGTGTGTGTGCATGTCTGCATGTGTGTCTGCATAGGTGCACCGTGGGTGACCCTGTTACAACACCAACGTGTCTGTCCTAATGTCATTATTTGAGGGCAGTGTGAGGTCAGGCTGCTGTACGTAGAGCATCTTTACTTACAGTTGAACCCAGAGGGCGATTCGACCCGGTAAGACATGTACCTCGTTATCGCAAATTATTACCTGCATTTCATTGAGTTATCTCCAGATTTTAAGGAGCAACAAGAGTTGAACTCTTCCCCATCTTCCCGGATCAAATAGAAGAGGATATGAGGTAAGGGATGGGATCACGTGTTGGCGATAGAAATTAGTTTAAAAAATAATTAGCACATAGAATAAAGGAATATTTTTAATCTGCCAATTTTTGTGAGAATACAGCTCGTCCAAATTTCCTGGAGCCCGAGTTGACATCTTTAAATGTCGTGATTGAAACGGATCCAAACCCAAAGACATTCATTTTAAAAAGAGAAAGAAAAAAAATAGGAAAAAATGTCCAAACTTGACATTTGAGAAACTGGATTCAACAAATATGTGGTATTCACAAAACAAGCGGCGAGGCCAAGTGCTCCATCAGTTTCACATGTAATGGAACCTTACACTCAGTTGAGACAATAACCAGCTCTGCATTAAAACAAGGCAAATGGAGGCATTGGTACCAGCGTGTTGCTTCAGGTACTGGTGACACATGATATATGATCCACAAAGTCCAGTTTGAGTAATGCTGTCGATTTTATTAAACACTAGAAATACAACCTTCCATGACAATGTATGGCTATTTTGGATGTTTACAGAAAGTTACCAAATATAGTTATTTGCCCGATAAAGGGTGAAGTACTAAAAACACCTGGCTTCATGTACTTAAAAAGGCCTGAATAATGTTTCTTTGTGTCAAATATTTGGAGTTAAATCAGTTGTTCCAGCACTAGAAAAAAAAAAACTTGAGCTAAGTGTTACATGAAGAGAAGAAAAGAAAAGAAAACTAACACAAATCTTCAACATCTATATATCCATTCCCAGTCCTCCAATAGTAACCACTGATTACAGCCTGCCTGTCAGCGTAATGCCTCAAGATTAGATCACCTACAGTACGCGCTGGCTAGACATGACCACCAACCCGACCCTCTCTCTCTCTCTCCCTGTCCGTCCCCCTTTCTGAGTCGATAAGCCTCTATTCTCCTCTTTTCACTGATATGATCGGTGTCTTCAGAAGCACTCAGGTCCACTTTTACACCGACCGCTAACTAGTGTTCCAGGCAGCTCGCGCCTATCAGGGCCAAACATCACGCAAGCCTGTCTGCCTACGTAACCGTGTCCATGCCTGCGTCCACTCCTGCGCGCACGACTCCACTCGTCCATCTAGCTGTCGGCGTCTATCGACCGGGCCATCATGTGTGTTTTGGCCTGAGCGAGGCCACAGATGCTGCAGGGGCTATTAGGTGCCCATTGTTTGTTTTGAATGGCAACGGAAACAAAATTGGTCTCATTCTGATCTTATTGTGGGTAACCCTACCTCCCTCTGTGGCCAGGGGAGGCAAAAACCAATCCTAATTCACTTACCCCACCCCAACATTGGCTTTTCTAATGCTTTTTGAGGGATGAAAATATGGCGACATGCAATAAGTGTCGACAGTACAGAGGTCTTAAAAGCAAAAAGGGGAGACAAATAGATGGACCGATACGTAGACGCTCGGGTGGATAACAAAATCTTCTCTACATCTCTTTGTTCCTTCATTTCTTTCTTGCGCTTACTGCTTCGCTATCGTTTCCCTCCTTCCTATTTCCTTTCCTTTCTTCCTTCTCTACCGCCTTGCTTCCTGCCCTCCACGCACTGTGGCTCCAGCCGGAGCATTAGTGAGGCATCGTGATTGGTTTGTAATTTATGGAGTCCATAAGTGGAGCAGATTGATAGGGCTGTTTAAGGGGAGCACCGAGACGCCACTTTGTTTAATACATAGAGACAGACCCTGAAGATATAGCTGTGACCACAGAGGGAACACACACACACACACACATATACACATTTGTGTATTTGTATGTATTGTACATACTCTCATATAGCTGTACACACACTCATAGTTCCATTACATATGGGTTCACCATAAAATTGTTATTAGTAGTAGTATTATTAGACCAAAATCTTAATATAAATAAACTTTGCAAAGTGGGTGAACTGGCCCTTTAACTTTGGTGCGGTTATTTGTATGTATTAAGCATTTGAATACAAAAATACACACATTAATAAACTATCATGTATACCTGAGGAGTGAGGCTGGAGTTGGGGTGCAGGTTTTCCCCTTTGGAGCAAGGTAGACATGGTGCATCATTGGAGGTGTAGGCAGGATCAAGGGTCAGACTGATTAAAAAAACAACCTGACTGTCACCTGTGGTTGGACATTTTTTTTTTAAATAATATATGATAAATCAAACTAAAGGAGGCATATCTACTGAGTTTTACAAAAGTCCCTGTGACACACACATTCATTCACCAGTGTCACACACTCAAACGTAAATATTTAAGTAAGCTATTTTTCTTCCCTGTTCTTTGTTTTGGTGTTTAAAACACAAATCAGGTCCCGTCTGTTCAGTCTAGACCTCCCGGTCAGGATAAGCCCTCGATTCTCAACCCAGCACGCAGCCAATCCTTACAGGCCAAAGCTCTGGAGAGAAAGACGATCTGCCCACAGCGGCCAACCCTGCCCTCTCATCTGCCCTTCACACAAACACACACGCACGCACACACATATACGCAGCCTTGCCCTCTCCTCTGCCCCCTGCACACCCGCTGTAATGTCTGTTGACCTCTAACAGAAAGGCTGCCCTGGCAGATTAGTTTACAAGTGGCCTAGGGACTCTGGGTTTCAAATCCTAACCTCTACGATTTTCTGCATTGATTATGAATCCTTTTTTTTTTTTCTCTCTCTGTGTGTTCATACCACCATTGTCAGGACACTTTCTGTCTGATGTAATACCAACATATCCACACTACTACATGCCATATTTTTTAGCAGTCCAGGACAGGAAGAAACTGTAAATCACAGAATAATTTTGCTGGTTATCTTTACTGTGAGTCACGAAAGGAACTTCATTTAACTATAAAAGAAAAAAGTGATCAATTATAACTGGGTAAATTCATATGAGGTTCTCTTATATGGGTCAGTGACAAATAAGGGTTGGCAAAATGAGCAATTCAAAAATAGTTTTAAACGCAGCATCAGGTTTGTTAAAATGTACATTTTGTATTTTTGTTGGTTTTATGTCATTTGAAATGACAAAAGTTAAGTGTAACCACAAAATAATGAAAAATATTAAAGATTTTATCCAACTACAGTGTATTTAAGTGGACTTATACAAGTAATTACTTCTTCTTCTTTTTTTTTATGAAATGGTTCCTGATTGACATGATAGCATTTTTTTTAGCAATTTTTATTTATTTGGTACAAGGTTTTTTATGGTTACACCACTTAGACATTTTTGACATCACATTTTATGCTGTGTCCGCAAAAAAATAATGTGTGCAAGTTATTCATACGTTTATTTTCACATTTTAACCCCTTTAAATTTGACCACATGGGCACAAAAAGACCATCATTGACCCATATGCAGATTTTGTCACAGCACATATACAAACCTTGATGAAACAGGCAGTTGGCAGCAGTTTCAAGTAATTGATTTACTTATTGGCTTTTCCTGAAGCTTTCAGCTACATCTCCTGGTCTTCATCAACTGATGACAGAGTCAACTCAGTAAACTCGGTGGTTGAAAGCTTCAAATCAGCTTATCAGTGGACCTTGAGCTAAAGCTTAGAGTATACAACTCTAGCTTTAAAAGTTATTTCTTTCATAAAGGTTTTGTTAATATGTGTTGGGAATTTAAAAAAAAAAAATGTAATCATCCTCACAGGCAACTGAAACCTCTACACACAAACCCAAAAAAAAGAAAAGAAAAGGCTGCTTTTTTCCTCTTTATATTAAACTACTGTTTCCTAGAACTCTCGCTCTAATCCCAACAAATATGTACCCATACGCCTCCTTTACTTTTACAACTTCAGTTAAGCATCCTCCCTTCCTCTGCAGGTTAAAGGGAGTCCAATACTGACTTACGTAACAGGAATAAACTGAAATACATACACACACGCACACACACACTCGCCCCACAATAAACAACAAGTACCGGGATCTCTAAATACATACTTCGTCAGCTCTAACCAATATATCCACACACACACACACCAACACTCAGACGTCAGCGATGGTAAGTGGCAAGTGAGTAATAGCCGAGCTGTCTGGCAGCCAGCTGCTAGGCCTACTGTTTACATGCCAACTGATTACCCTAATTTCAAACGCATGCATGGCAGCTAGGCTGATAAATAGTCCACTACCCCCCACCACCCCCTCAACATCCACCACCACCATCACCACCGCCCCTCTATTTCCCTATTGTCAGCCACTGCAGGCGAGTCAGCCAGCCGGACCTGTAATACCTTTTTGATTATTCAATAAATAACCCATAATTTGACATTGATTGGAGCCGTGAATGGGCTTTGTGGAGGAGGAGGAGGATGAAGGGATGGTAGAGGAAGGAAGGATTGGTTAGGGTGGTTGAGTGAGAGGGTGGGATAAGGGAGGAGAAGAGGGGGAGGTATCGACCAGTAGTGGTCAGCGCTTCGATGACCACTGGCCGTTGGGGTCATCGCTTTTTACACACACACACACACACACACACACACACACACACACACACACACACACACAGACACATCCAGAGAAACCACCTCTTCCTCCCCGGTGATGTGATTAGGATAAGGGTCATTAGTTCAGCCTCATTGCTTATTGTCCAAACAAAGATGTCCACAACTAATGGAGGCTACTTAATAATTTGGATGAAAGATGAGCAACAGTGGGGCCTTGCAGATGGACATTTTCTTAAAACGGCGGCCTGCAGTATAACCTTTTTATTGAATTTCACCACTGTGGGTCACACTTGCAAACACTGCTGAAATGTCTCTATGGGCATTTAAATAATTGCCTGTCAGTTAGTTATTAAGCTTGAACATTGAAGACAAGAAAAGTTCTGACCCACCATAAGCAATCTCTAGCTTCATAATGATTATAACTAGCAGTGTTTGGTCACATTTGTTGGCCTTAGGTCCATTATGTTAACCACCTTGATGAACATTGATTGTTAATTCTTATCTCTGCTTCCGGCAATATGACCTCACTTCATTGCTTCAAAAAATTTGCCAATGTGTCTCGGAAACCCAAATTATCCCTCATTGCTTTCGGTGAGCGCTTCACCGTGACATGGTTAGTATGGACCGTATTGAAACCTGTCCCCAAATGGATTATTCCTTTCTCCTAAGTAGGATGGATTTTATGGTGCTTGCCTGATCACTATCTGAAACCCACTAATCGTTTGCATGCATGTGCGTGTGTGTGTGTATATGTGTGTGTGTGTGTAAACCCCCGCTGCCTTGATGTTGCCATTGAAGTGTCCCTGGCGTTGTACTTATTGGAGTTCCCTGATGTTAGATATTGGAATATTGATCTCGGAGAATGTTTAGCTTTCACTCTTCTCTGGTTTCATTTATATGCTCACACAGCTGACGCCCGCTTCACACAGCAGTACAAGCTTGCAGATGTGGCAGTACATGAGGGACCTAGATCAAATCAAACTCTCAATCAATGCCGGAGGAAGAAAAAAAAAAAAGAAAAAATCGGAGTAAAAGATTTGGGTTTCAGTGGGATTTCACACGCACACAACGTCTCGCATATCTGATGGAGAGATTGGAGCTAGATCAAGCAAACAACAATCAATTCTCTGAGAGGATTTTTTTGAAAATGAACAATTTAAAGTACAATTTTTACCTCTTTTGTCATAATTGGCTGCAACCTTTTTTTTTCTTTTGAGGAGAGACATGAAAGATAGCGGTTATACTTTGTTCTATTTGCAGTCCTATTACCCAATAAGTTGACATCACAGCTCCGGCTCAGGACACACACACACGTGCACACACTTCCCCAGTGTCTCTAGTGAGGACTCATGCAGTCATCACCACTTAACAGGCAGTTGACGACTTCAAAAAGAAACTAGCGAGCAGCAGCCCTCCACGTTTCAGAGACACCGGCTGAGCGAGTCTCTCTTTAACAACAGTTGCATTACAGCACAATGTCGGTTTCCTATTAAATACCTTCTCCCAATTACCCATTATTTCCCCCTATAAAACCACTGCAGACTGCATCGGAGGGCTGTTTTATCCCCGTCACCCCACGTCCATTTGTTTCGGAAAACATGTTTCAACTAAATGCAACTAAAGAGAGCTATGAGAGAAAAGGGAGCGAGGGAGGAAAGAAAGGAGGAGGGGGGGGAAAAGAGAAAAGGTAATTTAATGAAGTGAAACGTTTGATGTTGTAAATAAAAAGCAGACTGGTCGTGGGTGAGAGGCTGGGGCTAATGGACTTTGTTGGATCGTAGGTGTGGAGCTGCTGATCTTTAAAAAGCCGAAATAAAAAAAGTGAACTTCTCAGAAACGATGCCAAGAAAACCCCAAGCCCCCCTTTTTTTTTGCCTTTGGGCATTCACATCACTGGTGGGGCTTATTATGCAATTACAGCAAGGTAAAAAAGCACCGCCAACCCCCTCATCTTGACTGCGCGAGTGTATGATTATGTGTGTTTGTATCCATGTATGTGTGTGTCTTACATACCTTCATCCTATTATAGTTTTAATTTCAACAAACCGCAGCGGTCTGCTGATATTAAGCCTGTGGAACAGAAGCCTTAAAAGAAACAAGAAAGAAAAGTGCTGCAGAGGATGAGAATGGGGAGAGTGACGGGAAATGAAAATAGAAGAGAGGAATAAAAGAAAAGACGGGTAATTAAGAAGTTAAATGAAAAAAAAGAGGAAAGGAGAGAAGAAAGCAAAGAAATGAGAACACACGATTATGAAGGTTAAACAATGGCAGTGGTCATTACGCTTCACTTTCAATGAGAGGGAGGAGAGAAATCACCCCCCCCTGCTTCCCCCTCCCCATTTATAATTCATATCCTCAATTACCACTAATAAAGTGGCATGAATGGGGCCAGCCCAGGGAATGGAGCAGGCACAATTACATGTAGTATAGCCTGGCATTAACATTTTCTATTTGAACATTTTTCAGCCTCAATTTCTCTTGGAGTTAATAAGAGCGATGATCCCTCCTTGACTTTTTCATGAAATTATTGTATGGTTATAATATTCCAATCTATTAGCCCCCCCCCACCCGCCCTCCTTCTCTATAATGTATTCTACCATTTAATACCCTGACCTGGCTGGATAGAGAGATGGAAAGAGAGAGAGAGAAAGAACATGACATTGATGAGAGGAGTAGGTCTTGTCGTTTTGACCCCACAGGGGGTGAGACAAAGGTCTGATATATCCCATACAGCGTTTGAATTGAGGTCTCTGGTGAGGCCGTGCCTATCATCTGAAAAGCTTTCTGTGGCATTGGCGCTTTTTTTCACCATCCTTTCGGAGAACCACTGCAGGGACGCTTTTAAATCTTAATACTTACTCGCTGTAAGCAACGTGGCTGGCTGACATTCTGTGGTCACTGTTCATGGTAATGAAAAGACTTGATTGTAAGGGTTTAGATGAAGTACATTTAATACCCTGAAGCTGGATAAAGTAGATTCAGAGTGGTATATGGTACATATAACATGACAGCAGCCTGACCAATTAGGGAAATCTGGCAAGACTAATAGCTTAAGTAGCTGCCTAACTCTACATGAAGGCATTTGAGGTTGAGAACTGTTCAACCATAGCAAAATTTTGCTTCAGTTTCAAGTGTGTGATTGGCAGGAGCGGATTTTGATAGGGGCGATATATGCGCAGAAAGGGGGATTTTCCCAGGGTCCTGTACAAGCTACAACTGCCAATGGTGATTGGGTAGTTGCTTCTTGGGATGCAACTAAAAAATAGGTTTCTTCTCCAGGCACAAGCAGCAATACATGACGAAGTAGCCAAGCTTCACAAGGCTAACAATGATTGACGTTTGACATTTGACTAAACAGTCAGCTTCAAATATCTGCACATAGGGTAAGTTGCTGAATATTGAACATACTCTAGCTTGCTACTGTGTTTTTAAGATTTAAGGACATCAGATTTTACATAATGTGTTTAGAGCAACAACCTGGATTATCTGCTTTGTCCAGATAAGCAATGTCTATGTTGCTATATTGTTCATGCCATATTGCTAACTTTCCCTCTATTTTAAAGTACCACCCAATTTTAAGTATTACTCAAGATGAGGGTTGCCGGATCGCAGCAGGTTTAACTATGATGAAGATATACTTGTAAGAACATCGTGCTACCAGGCTCAAAATGTAGAACAACAATATCACAGCAGGCAATTCTGTAAAAACGTAACCTCAACTGTCTGAAATGCATCGGAATCGAGAGTAGAACAAGTAATAAAAATGGTTGTCACATAAATAATATGTTTCTGCAGGACACGGGTCACAGTAACTCTAGTAAACTCAAATGTTAGCAAAATCAGACACAGAGTATACAGTTTAATCTAACCCAGAGACACATAAAAGCATCAAAGGTACAGGGCCATGCTCCAGCATTGTGTTGCATTATTATGCCGGTGGTCGCTGCTCGTTGCAGCATATGGAGCCACGTGCCTGATCCTCAGGCTGGGCGTCTAATAGGCCTGTTTACCCCACCTTTCCTCTCCTGCTCTTTCACTGCCTCCCTCCCTCCATCCCTCCTTCATCCTCCCACATAAAATGGCAAAAGTATTCAGCAAACCTGCCTGCCTGCTTTTATATAAAATAACAAAGTGTTCAGAGCTTGTAAAACGCTGCAGGACTGACAGTTTAGCAGACTCCCCATAGTCTCAAAACGTCTATTGTGGAGCTGGCAACTAGGATCCAGAGCACATAGAACAGAATAGAACCGAACAGAACAGAACAGAATAGACTCTTCTAAGCTCAGACACTCATTAGTGTACTAAATTGAACCTCAAGCCACTGTGGTAAGGCAACTCATTTATGTGCTACACCTCTGGTATAGGGATTTCTGTAGCAATCACACCTCTCTCTGACACACACACACACACACACACACACACACACACACACACACACACACACAAATGGAGAGGAGAAGGGACATCTTAAAAAAACAGCCCCTCTTTCTTGCTATCTCTTTTCCTACACACACACACACACACACACACAAACACACCATGTGGCTAACTGAGAGCCGTCTGTTCCTTTCCACTTCACATCGCTGTGGGCTAACGACTAATCCCCCATAGCGTTTCCCTCAAAGGAACTAAGGCAGCAGCCATGATCTAACTCCTATTGAATTCCAATTACCCTCCACCGGGATTTCACAATAAGAGTCCCCCTTTTCACCACCACCACTACCGCTAACACCACCCGCACTTCCCACATGGAAAGCACTGTCACAGTAAGAGCCACCCACACACATACAGCCCGAAGATACAGTAACAACAAGAACATGTGCTTGTTGTTATATACTAGTTATGTATATTTTATGATTTTAATTCAGTTATATTTATATGCTTTGGCAGCACTCAGCAGCTCCTCGCTGATAGCAGTTACTTGGCTTGAACCAAACTCAATTGAAAGAGATCAAAGTTCACTACTGTATTTTTCCTCCACATAGCAACAGTTGCATCCTTGACTGGACTTGCCCACCCCCTTTCTTTTCTTTTCTTCTATTTTTTTTTTTTTTTTTTTTTTAACCCTGGTAGGTTTGCCCCTCTCTGCCAGGCAGGGTCTCTTGTAAAAGACCAGCTTCAATGAACGGAGGCCCAGCAGGGAGCCTGGCAGGGTTGCACCCCTAAACCCTCCCCTCCCTTCAAGCACTCACTTGCAAATACACACATACACCCTGCCTCACCCTTCGTCTATCCCATTCTTTCCCTCCTTCACTCTTGCTCTTTCATTTCAAGTTAATCACCTTATAGGCACGCATCAGGAACAATTTTGCTACGCTTAAAATCACCAACAAACAACTCTTTATGGTTTCAAACAATACCAGGATGGTACATTTCATGGTTTGAAGACATGCACAATTCAACAGTCCATAATCATCAATATCTATAATAAAGTGCAACAGTTCCAAAACCAAAGAACTCATAGTAGTGCAAATTTTTCTCTGCACCCCTCTTACTCTTCCCCCCTCTCGCCCCAGCATATCTGGTTTGATTTTACCCCATGAAGCGGTGAATTCCAGTCTTTCAGAGAACAACACTGGGCAATAAAACAATGGGTGGCTCTGGGGTGTACTGACTGTAGAGGCCGATGGGATTCCTGGTAAAGTCTAAGACAAAATGCTGCTATGGTTACAGTGGGTGGGACTGGGGTGAAAAGGGCCAGACATGCTGGGAAAGTTGGTATAGTGTTGAGGGAAATGCCAGGAGTGGGGATGTAGAGGAGTTAGTTTACACACCCTTTTGTCACTAGTATACATACAAGTTAAAATGACACCTTAAATGTTAAGTCTGATTGTAAATGTTCTGTAACATTATGTAGGGAGTGCTCACATCACAAATATTATTTGGTAATAGCTAACAATGCCAGCCCTCTAACTGCTTATCTGCATGTGCGGCTGTTAGAATTTAAGTGATATAACAAAATATTTTATTATTTGTCAGTCCGAAAATTCAGACCCACTGGAGAGCACTTCAAAAAAAGACAATAAAATTGAATTAACACAAATACACAAGTCAAAGCAAAAACAAAACATATACAGTGATTTCTCAGCAAAACTGAAATTAAATAAAGTGTGACTTTAATGTTCAAAATATAAAGGAATTATAGCTCTAATTAAATGTTTGGACAAAAGATTAATTTGTTTAGTTTAAATTATTGATTGTTTTCCATCATTATCATCATTTGGATGATTTTACCAGGATACCACTGTGGGTAATGACCTTGAGGTGGGTGGCTGAAGTAACAGAAACCAGAGTCCATGTTAGACTATTAAAAATGATTTCATCTGCAGCACCCAGTGTGTCTGGTGTTACTGGGATAGAGGTTAAAGGTGAAAGTGAGTGGCACTCAAATTGTGGTATTGGCACTCCTGTTTTTTCCCCTTCTTAAAATGTCCTCATTCCCACTTTAATGTCTCTCTCTCTCTACTTTTAGATGATTACAGTATAATGGAGAGATGGAGTCATGGCATGGTTTATTACCACATACACACACATGCATTCTCACATCCAAACAGCCCAGACGACCTAGGGAGACTTAGCAACAGGAGTAGTCCAAAAGAGAAGATTAAATTTGAGTTTTCCATGCTCAGACAGTTCGGTGTGTTGACCTTATGAATCTGAACATGATTCAAATGCTGGTTGCTGCAGAGCTAAATATGCAGACTGAGCTCCTGTTTAATTGAATAGTCTTAAATAGACTTAAATAGACATTTCAGATGCCTTTAACACAGTGAAAACAGATTTCTGACCAGGGGGAAAATCAAAAGCTACACATTTTTCCTTTCCTTTTTGCCGTTATTGGACAGCCGATAGTGAAGATGTAACAATATGTTACAGTGTTTGTCTCCTTTTTCTGGGTTAGGTCTAACATTCAGTCTACCAAAATTTATGTTTATACTATAAAAACAGCCATCAAAAAAGGGATTGATGCTGAGAAACAGTGTTTCACCCTTCTTTTTAATTACTTTTTGCTTAAACTCTCACCATGATGTGTTTGAAGCCAAAGGCTGTTCCGTATGTTGGGTTACATAGCCCTGCTGTTCAAAGGCAAGCCGCAACTGTAAAAGAATACGACTTAAATTTTCCTTTGTGACGCTAATGCAACACGTCAGTTTAATATCACAAAGGTGCAAAGTCTGGAAAAATTAGCGACAACGGTTTCTCACCGTAACAAGGGTTGAGAAGTCGTTTTCAGGACAAATAAAGACACTGGGCTCTTCACCCAGAAGAGTTTCGCTGTCGATGTTTTTCCTCCTCTTGATATTCACGGTCGTATATCAAAGCTTTTACAAGCCTTGCTACTCAGTCCAGCTGTTAAATGAGACTAAAAGACAAGTACAAGTGGAAGGCCATCTCAGAACAATCACAGTTATACAGGAAAGTGAGGAAATTCGCTGCCAAGCCCCCAGCTCCAATCAGAGAAGGCCTTAAATGTCACAGCAAATTGGACATGAGGGGGCATTGCATGTTATGGCTTGAATGGAAAAACATGAGCAAGGTATTGTTTGGTTAATTTCCTTTTTCTTGTGCGAATGAGTGTATGTGTATGTGTGTGTGTGTGTATGTGTGTGTGCTGTGGCCATCTATCCTCTCAGACATGTTTAATAGGGCTTTGGCTGCGTTGACCGGGGGTGTAAATGTGTCATACTTTATTAGAAATCCCAAAGAAGAGGGCTAACATTAATCACTGGCTCTTGTTTATGAAAGTCATAAATGTTTCACTGAGTGCTTTATTGTTGGCTGCCAGATTTGGAGAAGCATGGAGGGTTTTTTAGTGTGTCTTTGTGTGCATGTGTGTGTGCCTTCAGTCCACCAACACGTCATGATAGCACCCCAAACCTATGAGAAATTCTCTCTCTCTCTCCCTCACTTGCTCCATCTCTCTCTTAGGCTTTTTGTCATGTTGTCAGAAAGTATGACATCACCCTGCCCTTTGACCCACGTAGTCAGGAGAGCGCTGATTGGATGATTGGCTTATAGAGGACATCCACATTGACTCCAAACTCAATTCTGCTGATGTCAGGAGCTATTACAACTGACGACATGCGCATGCACACACACGTAGGACGAGACGGTGTGTGTGCGGGTGTGCATTTGTGCATTGTGTGTGTGCGTACAGTACCAGTTCATGTGTGTGCAGTCATGTTCGGGGTTATATAGGTCAAATGTCTGAAGCTAGAACATCTCCCAGCTGAAATACCAGGCAAAATGTCAAAGTCTGCCACTGTGCAATCCCTCAGATCAATAGTTCAATTGGACATAAAGGCATCATTCAATTCACTGGGCTAACATGCTATATCATGTGCCAGCCTCTGTCTGAACAGCTTTAACCATAGCCAGCTTGAAACAACACTGTGGTATCCCTGCAGAAAATTTGTAAATGGAAAAGGAAACAATTATCTATTATTATATTCACAATTATTATCACACTACATGATTACGCTACTCATGCTCAAAGTCTTAACCATACTCCATGATGACGGACAGTAAGCAGTAGCCTTTTTCATGGGAAACATTTTGCACAAATCACAAATGTAACTAATAACAACAATAATCCACTTTGTTTTATGACTGAGGAGTCAAGATATCATTCAGCATGGACTCAAACATAATGAAACAACAAATTTGTGGAGAAAGCTGTGCGACTTTTAAGATAAGCTATCTAATTCTGGCTAAACTCGTGCCTAGTGCCACTACAGCCACTAGTCCCAATTATTTGAGTCACAGACTAACTCTAAATGCTAAAACACAGCGTCATATCACACAGTTCATTAAATGAATTAGTAAATGTGAGTTACAGAGCAGTATCTATTTAAAACTCCCAAACATTAGCTAAATCAGTAAATGTGAGTTAGACAACGTTATCTAGCTAAAGCTTGCTAACATTAGCTAAGTCAGTAAATGTGATTTAGACAGCAGTATCTAGTTAAAGCTTGCTAACATTAGCTAAGTCAGTAAATGTGATTTAGACAGCAGTATCTAGTTAAAGCTTGCTAACATTAGCTAAGTCAGTAAATGTGAGTTAGACAGCAATTTCTATCTAAAGCTTGCTAACGTTAGCTAAGCCACAGGAAGATGGCGGTCAAGCCTGAACAAGAGAGGCTGTTCGTGCAATACAGAAAACTGCTTTGTATACCACATGAATCTTTTTTTCCCCCCTTTCTGGTCAAATATTTTTACGGGGTAAAAATAACTTCTTTTTTTAAGTTGTCATGGGTTCTGTCTGTGTTAGCAAACAGTTGTATACTCTACACGTTAAACATACAGAGAGCAACAGACTATTTTAGTTTGGCTACCTGACAAATGTACACTATAAAAGTGTGGTTTGGTCTCCACCAAGTCCTGGCAAAACCATATACGGGTAGCTAGTCAACTATTTTCCTACTGTATTGAAAAATAGTGCTCATATACTCAAAATACAGGAAATTTGTGAAAAATTGGCATATGTCTGTCACCCAAGCCATCCTTTAAATGAATGCCAGTTTTAGATTTACAATATATTTAAAATATGTGTTGCTTTGAGCTGTTTTTTCTACACAAATCTACATGATTAAAACAGTTGTGACCCATCTACACCCTTGCAAAAGATGGATTCCTCAGAGTCACATTTAAAATGGGAAACCTTTGTCGCATGCTCCATCTATTTTAATAATCTCTGATGGGTGCTCAACTTTTATTTTCCATCCAGAAACCTTGTTTAAATGAATACTACATCCCATAGACATATTATGGAGCCGTAAGATGACTATTACATGGCTGAATTCTCAGATAGGGATTCTTTATTAGAAGTCCTATCACTCCCTTTAGGATTTCTGTTGAGTCAATGTTCCTTGGATGCCTCCCCCCTTAGCTACGGATGCTCCCCTTTTAAATAGACTATGGGAGGTATAATATACAGTAGATCCATAAGACGATTGCTGCACGGCTCCATTGCTGCTTCTCATGATCTCTTTCTGTGCAATCAGCGCTGTTCTTTTTTAGCTTTTCCTCCCCCAAAGTCTCCACGTCAAAGCATAAAAGTCATAACGATACATCTAAAAAAGACAATGGTTCACCACGGCCGCGTTACTCATGAAATCACGACAAATCATAAATTCAAAGAGCCTCAGCCAACCCCTCCCTCCTTCCCCACTCCATCCTCGTCCAACTCCTAGTTAAGTGTGGAATAATGTCATCTTAATGATTATTTTTTTGCGGTATGCCATAACAGCATAATTCAGAGAGGGCGTAATGATTTTTTATGCCCCTGACATATTGTTTTGCGGGGAGTGACATAAAAGCACGGTGACATGTGGCATTTTGGGAAAGGTCAGGCGCTCCGTCTCGGCCGCCCGTCCATCTTCATAACGTCGCCACTTGTCATATGGAAACTGGCATCACCAATCTTTGTCTCTCTCCCCGTCGCTCGCTCCCCCTCACCCCCCTTTCCTCTCTTCCTCTCTCGTATCCTAATCCTCCCTGTTTTTTTTTTTTGTTCCCCTCTTTTTTTCTCTCTCCTCGCTTTCAATTCATGTCACTCGTTTTCCTTTCTCGTGTTTTGGCGAGAAGAGGACAAGTTTTTTTGTTAACACGAAGAAATTATCACTGTAGGGAATAGGAAAACAAGATTTCGCTCACTCACACACACACACACACACACACACAAGGCCTCAGGGGTGCTGCGGGGGTCCAGGGACCGCATGTCAACACCAGCTGTGAGGATTGCGGTGACAGAGAGAAGGACTAATACTAATGTGATAAATGCGTCAGCACTCACTTCGGGCACATTGTGTGTGTCTGTTTTTGTTTGATGGTTTTAGAAATGTGCTTAGAGCCAGCCGCTTTCTGCCAGGCTGATACTAAGGCACCATTTTGTCACATTTACACTCAAAAAGATGCCAGTTTGCAGATGTCAGGACTACATGTTATTGTTAATTAATGATTCACATAGAATTCAAATAGATAGTATGAAAGTTGACCATTTAACCTCATTCTGATTGTGTGTCTTACAATGAAATGTTTCCTTGTTGAAGCTTCTTTTATGTAGCATTTTTAGATCAATAAAAGATCATTTCTCCTAACACAATAGGATCATTTACTTCACAGAGGAAACTGATGGCATCCACCATCTCCTGCTCTGTTTTACATCACTGGCAAGCAGGTTAGATTAGAATTCACTTTTTTTACTGCTTTACACACTGAAAAGGAAAAGGTAGCTGTTTTTTTACAGCATAAATCCAACAAGAAGAGTGAACAGAATGACTAAAGTCCCCAATTACACCTGGTGGTAACATGTAATCCATATCTAAGTACATTATCTGGATCATAGTATGCAGTCCTTTGCAATTTTACTTGTTATTCATACATTATCATGTTTCTTCTCACATTGAGATTGAAGTTCAATATTCAAATTGGCAATGACGTCGGTTTTACATATGACATAAAATCAGAAAAAAGGGAAGTGGTAACAGTTATTTTATTACACAATTGCAACTGAAGAACTTAAAAGCTTATTAAAAGAAATTAGTTTCAACACATTTATCTTCTTTAAAGTCAGAATGATCACCTAAACTTTCAGGTAGCACCTTCACCTGATGTGGTTTGTTACATAAAACCATCATAGAAGTCGTCCTTGGAACCTGTTTTTTTCTGGATTTGCAAGATCACCTCATAGAACGCTGATTGGTCCAAACCACCAGTGGTTGGGAGACGGGCGTATAACTTTGAAGCCTGACCGGATGGATTCTCATGATCTTGCAAATCCAGCTGCTTCGCAAGGCATGACACCACTGAGATTAAATAGGAGCGACCAATTCTTTTGTCAGATTTCTAAGACAATGTCACGTTATTTCATTTATTGATCTTTTATGATATACCGATATATAAAAAAATTGTGAAACATTGCAGCTTTTACAAGATGCACCATCAGAGAATCTTGCAATCTATTCGTCCTTTCTATTCCTCCTCCTCTGTCCCTGTCCTGTCTGATCTCCCTCAATCTTCCGACTTTGTCAAACCCTCCTCTCTTATTTCACCAGCCGGCGGTGGGCGTGGAAGCCCTTCCATCCTCAGTCCTTTCCACTTCAAATTACCGTTTTTCTGACAACTGTGTCTTAAGGTCTTCAAATGGGCCCACCTCCCGGCTCAATTTTTCAGCCTATGTATTTTTCTCTTTCTCTATCTCTCTCTTTCTCCTATGAGTGTCGTGAGCATGCAACATCCTTTCCCAGCAAAATAGAATATGCATGTGTGTCAAACAGTGGTGGTCTGTGGACTCCTAGTTGAAAATTATACGGTCCCCTGGCACATGGTGGGGAAGATTCACCCCCAGTTGCAAGGATGAGACAGAAAACACACACACATACACACACACACAGGCAGATATGCATACAGTCAACATCACATGTGTGTAGTGTCGTAGGGACTCTAATGCGGGGGACAGATGGAGAGCTTGTGTGTGTGTGTGTTTGCAGGTCACGGTGTGTCATGCAGGGTGAGTGAGGTGTAATTTCTCGGCAGTAATACTCAACACTCCGGCCCTGACAGCTTTAATGGTGATGGCCTTATTATAGAGAAGACGTCTCGGTGTGTGTGTGTGTGTGTGTGTGTGTGTGTATGTGTGTGTGTGTATTCTAATGGTGATGGCCATATTATAGTGAGTGGGAGACGGCTAAAAGGCTTGGATTTATACAGGGCCACATTTACTGACATAAGAATAATAGGGCAGAAGATGCTCTTTGTCGTGTGTGTGTGTGTGTGTGTGTGTGTGTGCGCGCGCGTGCGTGAGTGCGTGCTAATGAATGCCATCTGGTGAGTATTGAAGTAGTATGAGTGTAATGAGAGCTGTATTGCGCTGATGAGGAGAACAGAATTGTACACACATCTGGCACCATCAAATATAATAGATATAGAAATACATACATACATATATTTCTATTATATTCACACATATATCATTTCAACCATAAAAATTCATATTAATAATACGTTATTTAGTGCACCCTGTCTTAGAGAGTGTGTATGTGTGTGTGGTTGCGGTGAGGTTCTTCCAGTAAGAACAGGGTAACACGACTCTGTGGGCCTGCGGTTCATGTTATGTAGGCCTGATTTACAGTCACACACACACACACACACACACACACACACACACACACACACACACACACATACACACACACACACACACACACATCTCTTCACACCTCCCAGCACTTTTTGTGTCTCTTCTATCACCCAGTCTCCTTTTCCTTCCCTTCCTCCTTCCACCACAATGTTAGCTAATCTCCCCGTTTCTCTGTGTTGTACTCCGAACGAAACTCACTTCCTGTAACTACACACTGTTACAGGACCAGCACCTGCCGAGCCGTTGCAGTAGAGGAAAAGGCTTTTGTGGTATGTGTGTGTGTGTGTGTGTGTGTGTGTGTGTGTGTGTGTGTGTGTGTGTGTGTGTGTGTGTGTGTGTGTGTGTGGTTTCATTAGAACCAACGGACAGGCTGCAGCTATATTGAAGCATAAACTGTCGGGGAGCAAAGGTTAACCTGTTCCTTGTATTACAAAACTGACGCCTCATTCTTTTTTTTCTTTTTTCTTTTTTACACCTTAAATAAATCACTCAAGACACATCAATCTCAATACAGTTTTCCCTTTCTTTATATGTTTTCTTTTCCTCTAAAATGGGCCACAAAAAGTTTTAAAGTCATATTTTTAATTTATTTGATTTGCTGTCTGCCCGTGTGTGTGTGTGTGTGTGTGTGTGTGTGTGTGTGTGTGTGTGTGTGTGTGTGTGTATGACTGAGAGCTTAAAGATAGTTTTATTCTGATGACATTCCTCCTCCTAAACAGCCAAACAGCGAGAGCACTTGATCCTAACAGATCAAGCTCTCATTTTAGTCTGCAAATAAGTTTGCTGTTGTGTGTTTATCCTGGATCACCCCACCGGGTCTAAACACAACCCCCCCACCCCTCCACCCCGGCTGTTCCCTAAAAACAAGACAAACCCCCTTAATGGTTCCCCTTAAATAGGCATCTTTGCAAGCAGAGTTATTACCCTCCCAAATTATTTCATGTTGTTTAGCAGGCATATTTTTATGTATTTGGTTCACTAAGAAAGCTGTGGATAACAAGCACCCTTAATATGACCCTAAATTATTTTTATGGCTTTTTGTTTGTTTGTGCTGAATCACCATGTTGACCTTAATATGACCACCATATTATTATCGTGAGGGATAATAATAATCATTAACTTATGATTTAAATACATGTACATGGCAGCTATTAGTAAAACACTAAAGTATGGTTTTCACTATTATCGTGCATTATTTTGCACATGTGAATTGCATATATAGTGATATATTAGACTAAATAATGTGTTTTTAAATGTGTTTTTAACCCTTTTAATGGAGAGGATCTGTAAAGTGGAGGGGATAAAAACACATTCTGGATAATAACATATCTGAAAAGAAAGAAAATGAAACTAAAATGATCATTTTTGTCAATGGAATCCTGAACAAAATTCAGACTCACAGAAATACACATAACAAAAAAGCTTTTTCATTATCCATTCATAGTATTAACCTGTAATTCTATTTTTTAATAGAACTAGAAATTTCAGTGTCATATGTCACCATCCACACACTCAAGTCAGTAAAGTCTGCATATATATTCATCCTGTAAGGCAGAGAGATAGCAGACTGATAAAGATCACAATGATGTCCAATGGCATCCCAAGGTGTCTGATTATCACACACACACACACACACACACAATCATAAAAATACACACATTATCGCCTCAAGTATGATCTGTGCGATACCCCACATCTCAGAGCCTTTGTATCTCATAACACCACACGTTGAGAGAGCGTTTACTGAATAAAAGTCCTTCCAGCGTGCTTAAGGCTACATTTTCATTCAGTGATCTCTGCGATATGCTCTTATTTGTGCATTGTACATGAAAGCGTACACAGATCAGCTTGTTACCCTCTCTGTCTGCCTGCTCGTGCTCTGTAATGGAAATGAGGCACAGTTGAAAGTCCTGATGCGGTGGCGGTGCAAAGTGCCATGCCTGAGGTGTGTGTGTACCTGCGTGTGTGTGTGTGTGTATGTATAATATACACACGTTTCTTTCAATTTGTGTGCATGTGAGTCTGTGTGCATATTTCTGCTTCGACTGACTGTACGTGCATGTCTACTTTGCGTCTTTACTGTACGTTTATGTATTTGTCTGTACGTGTGTGTGTGTGTGCCAGCGTATGCGCACGTACCAACGAGCCCCGCACACACCCACAGAGACACAGACCTGTCACATCCCTTTGTGTGTGTGTGTGTGTGTGTGTACGGTAAGCCCTAATGACGGCAGCATGTGATTGATTGAATCTTTGATTTGTCTACTGACGTCTCTCGAGCTTGCACGCTTTTCATCTGAGGGGGGGGGGGGGGGGGTGTCTCGAGTGTGTGTGCGTGTGTGTGTGTGTGTGTTGTTGTCTGGAGATAGAGGAGCCTGTCTGCCTCTGTACACAGCAGGTGATATTTGCCAATTTAACTCAACAAGAAGAGGCGAGCGAAGCCGTATTTGGGTTAAGGAGTGTGTGTGTGTTTAAAGGAAATTGTGTGTGTGTTTAAGGGTTATTACACTTAAATGACATTATCCACCTTGTCCACCACTTTTTTCTCTTCTCTCTCTCTTCCCTCCACAAATTCATTTTAACATCAAGTCTCCCAGCTGATTCTCTACTTCTACATCTGCAGTTTTAAAAGCACTGCACTGCCTACATCCACCTCCTATGATCTCAGAGCTCACCGTCCACATCCACCCTCTTGCCCCCTCTGTCCTCTAATCTTGTTTGTCAGAACTAAATGAGCTGCCCCAGCGAGGTGTGTTAGCCACTAATGAATTTATTGCTTGATAAGAAGAAGGGGGGGGGGCATGCTGCTACAACTTACTGCAGTCATAAAACATTTTTAAAAAACCCAATGTGATTAACCTCTGCTGGCTATGTGTGCATAGGTGGTGCTGTGTGATGTGTCAGACATGGGTGCTGCTTGTTTGCATATTTGTGCCAGTGTATGTGTGTGTGCGCGTGTGTTACGTTGTGTGTTGCGTGTCACGGGGAGGAGGTAATGATATCGATAACGCTGCAGCTGTCAATTAATCGTTAATCGCGTTCGGCCAGATTAGCGCGTCATCCGATAGACTCCAGACTGACTGGAGACAATAAATACATATAGTCAATAAAACAGCAAAGCATCCTGGGAGAATGGGGTGGGGGTGTATATGGGTTAAGGGGGGGGTGAGAGGATATTTAGAGGTTGACACATGTGCCAAGGTGCCATCATCTCAAAAATCGGGCGGTTATATGGCTTTACACTCTCCTGTCTTATCTGTGTGCACTCAATTAAAAAGCGGAATAAAAGGAAGTGGTGGCGCCTTCCTGAAAAAAAAAGAAAAAGAAAAGGAGAGAAGAGAAAGAGACAGAAGACTGATGTCCACACTTTCTCTCGCCAGTCGTTCACTTACAGGAAACCACTTATATGTCGCCGAGCAAGACGTATAAGACCTGCGATTCTTCTTTTCCTCCTTCTTCCTTCTACTTCTTCTTCCACTTGAACCATTTCCTCCATTGTCAAAGACACATACACAGTCTAATGGGTAATAGATACAGGACTAATGCCTCAGCTGAGGAATAAAGATAGATGGATAGGGAGAGAGGGAAGGGAAGGGAAACGGAGAGAGAGGAAAGAAAGAGAGGAGTGAGTTATGAAGCGGTACCCAGGGGGTTAATTTCTCATAGGCAGTTTTCACACACACACACAAACACACACACATACACATACTAGAGGTGATGTCTGGTCGTGCCAAGCCGGTAGCATGCTAGTTAAAAGTGAATAAGTTTATGGCCGTGGTGTAGGCCCTCATACATCAAGGAGCAGTTTGTTTAGCCAGCAGTGTGACAAGGTACAGTAACATGGGCAGGGCCTCGGCGAGCAGCTACAGCCGTGATAAATGGGGGAGATAGCGGGAAGGATGGTGTCTCGGCTCGTGTGTGTATGTGTATGTGTGTGTGTGTGAGGGAGAAGTCGAGAGAGAGAAAGAGACATCAAAGCGTGTTTTTTAGCTCTCAGATTAATGGCTATTCCACTATTTTGATCTAAGTGATTTCTTTCCCCTATTTGAAGAATCTCTTTTTGACGCTGTAAATATTGCAAAACGCCCTTCTCCAGTCATCTCCCGAAGCCCGGCGCGAGAGGATATTTCTCCAGTGTATTGACAAAATCTTATGGGTTGCTGTATAATGTTTTAAATTGCAGCAAGTTTTTCTCCTGCTTTGATTGCTTGTCTTCTTCTTTTTTTTTCTTCCGACTGCTGTGACTTTAAATGCTTTTAAAAATGAAGAAGTGGCGGTTCTTCACAGAGTAATCCCATATGATAAAATGATTGCATTATCTAAATGTATAGAGGCATTATTTTCCCTCTCTTTCATTCCTAAATTGGAAGATGGGCAATTCTAAAGATGGATTTATGCTCAGCTGTTAATAGTTTATAATATCCTGTTTCATATTTGGATATTTGGCACAAAACGCTGCATCCGTATCCAAGTGAAACAATAATACAGTGAAAAATTAAAAAAAATCAGGGTGAGAGCTCTCATCTGTAATCTGTATCTTTCACTCCACTCTCATGTATCACTCTCCTCGTTACCCGTCTCCTTCCTTCGCTCCCTCCCTAACCTTTCTCCATTCCCTCTCCTCTCCTTTCCTCTCCCTCACCCCATCCTCGCCCCCGTCTCCGCCCTGCACCGCTCCAGCTGTGGATCCGACTGTACCACGGTGCTGAGAAAAACAAAAAGGCCAGTCAGCCTGTGTCAGCGTGTCCATATATATATATATATATATAGAACGCTGCACGACAATAGCTTCATTATCAGCTGACCACAATGAAGACAAAAACTCTCCTGTGTCCCCCCCTCCTATGTGTGCGCTCGTGCAGCCGGTGGACTCGGTGAGACGGATCCAGAGACAGTCAGTCAGGGCCGATGAAGAGACAGACAGACAGACAGATAGACAGACAGACAGACAGATAGAGAGGCAGACAGACAGGCAGGTGAGAGAGGCGGTGAAGCCAGCCCATCCCAGCCAGCCGCCATTTCTCCCCCAATAACTCACTTTTCTCCCCCTTGGAGAGAGAAAACAATAAGATATAACAATTGGCAAATGGCTGAGGCAGGCGGAGCATTACAAATGAAATGTAATGTTGTTACAGTTTGGAAATAATGAATTATGAGGATAAGCGGGGATCTGTAAAATCGCTGTAGCGATTTACCAGGGTTTCATTTTTCAACTGTATTGAATTATGGGGAATTGGCCTCAGTCAACTGCAAAATACAAAATGGGGAAAAGGAGGATGATTCACCGTTATACTCAGTGTGTGTGTTTGTGTGTGTGTGAGTGGATGCAGTTTTGTGTAAGTGTGTGCAACCTCTGACTGTTTATTAATTTGTCTGAGTTTATGTCCATAAATGTGCATGGCTGCTTGCACATTTGCGTGCATTGCTGTATGTCTCAATGCTGTGTGTGTGTGTGTGCGTATTCCTCCCCGTAGACCTGTTGAGGGCTTTCTCTAGCTCACCCCGCCGCACATGTGATAAATGTCCCTTATCGCCTCTGTCATTGTAATATCCGAACAACAGGCCCAGAGAGAGAGAGAGAAACAGAGAGAGAGAGAGAGAGGCAAAGAGGGATGAGAAAAAAGGATGAGAGAGGGGCTATAGGAGGGAGTTTGGGGGGGGGAGATGGTGAGAGTGGGAGAAAAAGAGAGAAGAGAGATGGCGTGGAATGGGATAGCTGGAGTTATCAGCCAGTCTTGTAGGGGAAGAATACGCATCAAGCTGCCAATCATCCGGCCTGAAAATTGCTCTGAGATTTGAGTCCCCAGACGGTGTGTGTGTGTGTGTGTGTGCGTGTGTGTGTCCAGAGAGAAAGAGACTATCCGAAGCCCCTGTCGTCTCCGTGCTATTACTGCCCCTGTCCTTCCACCTCATCCCTTCATCCGACCATCTCGCCCTCTTTTCTTTCGCACCTCGTTTTCAAAGCTCGAACATCTCTCCCTCTGTCACTAAAACCTACACTCAAATGGTTTGAAACAGTGTGGCCGTCAGCTGCACCGGCTATTAGAGGAGAGCGAGAGACACATTGAGAAAGGAAGAGATAGAGAGAGGAAAAGATGAGTGGAAAATAAAGGCAAAGGAGAAAAAAGAAGGGAGGTTAATATGTGAGCAGAAACCATTTCGGTCTCTTTAATTTTCTATTGATCTGAGCTGCAGACCTGTCCCCTCAACCTTATGTGTGTGTGTGTGTGTGTGTGTGTGTGTGTGTGTGTGTGTGTGTGTGTGTGTGTGTGTGTGTGTGTGTGTGTGAAAGCCTCCATACTGAATCTGAGAGTGGACAAAAGTAGGGATTGGCCTCATCCCTGTTCAGTAAAAACCACTTAACTCCATTTATGACTTTTTCAGATGCACTGAATGATCACCATTACCTTATTTTTTGACTTCTTTACCAAAATAAAGCACTAAATTATCCCAAAAGTGTGTTTTCACAATGACAGATCTTTTTTCTTAAATGTGGCATTTTGGAGATGGATAGTTTTCATTGGAGTGCAAAGATATAAAGAGAGAAAGCAAGAATTTGTAATCAGATATTGAGCCTTAAAAATTCATTTCTTGACACAAGTTTCTAAAAATGATGACAAACTGCCTTCACTTTACATGCCATTTATTTCAACACATTTTCTTCAATCTTCTGTTATTTTCTTGACATTAGTGGAACAAAATCTGAAGATAAATACTCCTGTAATGACAGGGAGAATCTTTTGGGGGGAAAAATAGAGCAATATTTCACATATTCGGCTCAGTTTCGCACTTGTTTCATGGTTTTATGGACGATATCATTTTAAGACTGAACGCGATGGACCTTTTCTGGAATGTTACTTTCTTCTGAGCAAAAATACCAAAGGCCCCCACAAGAGCCCACGAGAGCAAAATGTAGCTAAACATCCCCCTCTATTGGACGCTGTCATATTACCAGGCAGACGGAGTGTGTGTGTGTGTGGAGGGAGAAGGGTGGTGAAGAATGTGGGAAGGGGAAGGAGAGGACAGGAAATGAGAAGGAAGAGATGATAGGCAGAGTCCTGTAAGGCGGAGAGATAGCAGATTGATAAAGATCACAATGATGTCCAATTGCGGCCCTGTGATGCGATCGCGAGCGTCTGATTGTGCCACACACACACACACACACACACAACACACACACACACTCATAGACATACACAAAACAGCCTCAGGTGTGACCTGTGCAATACCCCACTCCAGCAGATATTCATCTTTACTCTGCTCAAGTGTTACCACCCAGATGTGTGTATATATATATATTTGACTGTACGGATACACACATACACACATATATCTGTACAGAGAATGAGAGAGACAAACAAAGAATGCATTGTGAGTATAAAACATTAGTGTATTTCAGGCTTAAACCAAAATAATTCGACAGCATGATTTTTCCATCTGGATCGAGTCTCCTCTCAAGTGGTACAGGACTCATGCGAGTCAGCGTTGGGTAACAATTTGTTCAAATGTTTTAACGTTATTTTGCTTTTATTGCACTTTAAAAAATCTCATTTTAGAACAAAAGTGCTCATATAAATTATATGATGTGAGCGGTGTATAAATGATTGTTTGTGCCATTATAAAAACGATGTGAATTTTCGTGTTTTCACAAAGGGTCTCGCTCGTGAAAAAGCTCCGCAGTCTGGTCCAGTTTTCGCGCTTAGCCAAATCTTCACATTCTTTGGAACTCAAGGTGACCCGCAGCGCCCACTGTCATAAGGACGTGGCGAGCTCCCCCAAAACCACTACACGGCACCCAGAGGCGTGGGCCTGACCAGTCAGTTTTCATTATCTGGCTCACAGTCATTTTCCTAAGGGTCCTGTGGTGCCTTCTTTTTTACTCCAACCGGGACGAGTGACACCCAAGCGAAACATAGAATTCCCATCAATAAACTTTCAACTTCAATCTTGATCCTCTCTGCAAATAATTACACTGCATGTGCTGCAAACTTTCTACAATGCCGCCAAAAAACTCTCTAGAAGAACACTGCTGGGTTTGTTTCTCATCAAACTTGCCATCTAAAAAATCGAGCCGACGGAGATTAGCGTGATGCGGGAAGTTTGCTTTGTGTCTGTTTGATTTCTATTCCGGTGACACTCTGGTGAGATGGGTAATATAGGAGACAGCTAGACAGACAGCTAGATAGATGGAAGGCCAGACTGCTCCCCTTGTATGAAGGATTATCCCCTATCCTCTGTTTGTGACAAGAGCTGATAAGGGCCTGAGAGGAGAGGCAGCAAGAGGCTGAGAGGGCTACTGACACACACACACATACACACACACACGCTCGCATATAATCCACAGTGAGAGAGATATCAATCCATCATTTAGAGCCGGGGATTCAGCAAGAGGAAATAGGTTCTTCTCAATCGCTGACAACCCAACACACACACACAGACACACACACATAAATACACACACCTACAATAGCATCTGCTATACAAAAGGCTCATGAGGTTTTCAGGAGTAGAATGGGGCCCGCTTTGAATGACTGTTCAATTTCATCTATTTATCAGATTTACATTCGGCTATTGTCGTGTGCGTTTATAGCAGCGATTGTGCTTGAATGACATCACCGTCGCTAATAGAAACCCCTGAATCTAAATGTTCCGACACCGGTTATCGCAATCTTTTATAAATCCATCTTTCGTCATATGCGGTGTCAAAATGAAAAAGAAGAATGTGAATGTTTCAATTATGAGCAAATGAAGCTGAGAATGCGAATGTATGCGATAATCTGTGTTGAGTAGTTTTATTTAGTTTTAAAATCACAAAAATTCTACTTTTTCAAAGAATGAGAGGGATGCTTAGTTGAAAAAAAATATGCAATACTTGGCTCACTTTTTAATTGTTCATGCATTAACCCTTACATACTGTTCAAGGTTCAAATTTGGTCCATTTTTACATTTGAGAGCTGTAAAGACACCATATACACATTTCTTTTACCTGGACTTTTCCTAATGTGACCCACAGTTTACAAAAATGGAAATAAAATGCATCTTTTTAAAAGTTGAATGATGAATTATGAGTCAGAATATGAACAGTATATAAGGGTTAACACGATTTTTAAGAGTGGGTAAGGTGGTACAGTAGTCAGTGTCGTGTGTTGAGCAGCTTGATAGATGAGCAGAAGCCGGGAACATGAAATATACCCGCCCTTCCCTTCAACATGACCACATCTCTTGAGGGATACGAGTGCATGAGAGTGTTAACATGGATTCGATACCTCAGCGCTGATAAGAAATCTCAAAACACGCAGCAAACAGAAGGAAAGACTATTTCTATTCATTTCTAATCCTTTCCCTTCTTCATCTGTCTCATTAGAACTTGGATCACTGATATCTGAGTGTGTAAGACAGACAGAGGGGACTTGTAAGTGCTACTGCTGATGACATTGTTGTCTGGAACAACAGGTCAAAGGGTTAACATGTGTAAGAGGACACTATAGTTGCATGGTGGGAGTGGGAGTGGGTGTTGGGGGGAGCTGCAGTGGGAAGTGGTTAAGGAGGTGCCAAAAGGGCCTTACGGAGAGCTTTAAGATGATATAACACACACACTCTCTCTCCTACAATCTACCAATGACTCTTCAGAGCTCAGCTTCAATGAAATACTGAGCTCAGTGTCTTGCAATGAAAATGTGTGATTGGTGGAGGAAAAAGTAACAATACATATCATAATCAGTACATGACATTCTGTGAAGAGATTTTTTTGGCTACTTTTGGATGCTCAGATTTTTAGATTTGGGTTCAATTTAACATGTTTCATTGCAAATGTGAATTTGGCAGTGATTTTTTTGGGAGGGGGCTGGCTGGTATGACATCAACAGCCAATGAAGCCCACTGATATTTGATATCTCAAACTAATCTAACACAGCAACGTATTTAATCATGAAATGAAGGTGAAATATAATAATACCTCTGTAGTTTATTAAATGATCCAGGAGCTTCTAGTGTTTAAGACATTTTGAGCGTATTGTCAAAAGTGGCAGATGCAGATAAAACGTGAGAAGAAAGAAATTATTTCGAAAGCCTGCAACTCTTAACACGAAACTTAAACCGTGATTCCGAAGAAAACAGAAAAAGCTGGGAAACGGGTGACACGGAGACGATGAAAGAGATACAAAGAGCAGGGTGGAAAGAAATGATCCTGTCTTATTGGAGCAAAGACAAAATGTGTAGAAGAGAGAGAGAGAGATGGATAAGGAGGAGGGGGGGACGTATTTGGCCCTGCATTGCTAAGTAGCAGGTTAGGTGGCAGGGCCATTTGGCGAAGGCTGCCGGTACTAGACTTGATGGATGAGACAAACTGCGGCCTCTTTTCTCTTGTAACTTTCAAATCATTAAGCCTTTTACACGGCCATGCAGATTTTTATGGCCACCTCAGACAATCTGCCGCCGTTCATGTCTGCAGATCGGCGAGATATGGGGGGGGGGGGGGGGGGGGGGGGGGGGGGGGGGGTTTCAGAGAGGAGGAGGAGGAGGACACGGATAACACTGTAACTTTTTGTAATATGGTGCATATCAGTGTTTAACTCTGCATTTTATTTTGAAATTTACAGTTTTCTAGAATCTTCTATTATATGTGAATGTTTCTGAACAGCTGCACCTCTTTTTGTACACAAGTATGATTCATTTTCCACTTTTATTAAGTAAAGGAACATTAAAGGTTTAGGTTTTATTTCCTTTATATAGTGCGGTTTACTGTCATGACATCATTTGTGGCATTTAAAGGACAATGACACCGAATTCATAGGTGTCAAATGACAATATTTACACCTTTTCAAAATGACATTTCAGGTTAATCCATACATCTTTTCATGCAACAACGCATACATTTCACATCTCTCATGATTTGCTCTCACGGAGGCAGGTTGAAAATGAGGTTCAGGTACACCGCCAGCGAGTAATCCGGCACCAGAGAGAGGACAGCGTGACATTGATCTAAGATTTTAATCTGCTGCTCCTCTTTGCCAGGCACGTTTTGCAATAACAAATACTGCGCCGTACAGCTAGCTTTAACCACGGCCAGGATATGAGCGCTATTAACAAAACTTAGTTACGTTCGGCCAGCAAATAAAGGCAACGCGCGAGGTGACATAACATAATCACATCACTTCTTTTTATAGTATCCTGTTTCTTTGTGTTTTTTTTATTTTTTTATGAGTGTTTGAGACATACGGCGTTGTGTGCGAAAGGCCAATAATGTTAATAATAAAGCAGGAGCAGCAGGGTGGGTGTTCCTGCGATGCGCTCTGAATATTATCAATAACAACTTGTGCGTATATGTAAAGCCTGCACCTTCCCTACATCCCTCCATCCATCCATCCCTTTCATTCCGTCTCCGCAGGCTGCCTCCTACGCTGTTAGGATTCAATTAACACAGTGCAGGCAGCCACGGCACCCTCATTAAAGCTAATTAGTTAAAACATCAGCCAATCTAGCGTTAATTGGCTTTGGTAATTAATTCAGCCGCTAGACCATATGAAAGCAGCAGGGAGAGAGAGAGATAATGAGAGGGAGGGAGAGATAGAAAGAGGAGAGGAAGATGAAAGAAGAAAAGGGGAGTAAAAGAGAGAGATGAAAAGACTAATCTATTTCTATAGATCTGCCTCTGAATCAGTGTGTAGAAGAAGGTTTGTTGCACTCATATTTAGTCTTTTTGTGCATTAAACATGCTGGTTACACCTGTTCTCTCTTAGTTAACACACACGCACACACACATAAACAAGTGTGTGTGTGTGTGTGTGTGATTAGGGCTGAGTCAGGGCGTCTATTTAGAACCTGCTGATGTCCCTGTTTGCCCACTGACACGGCATGTTCCTGCCCGGCGATGAGGCCCTTTGGGATGGAAATGAGCGCCGACAGGCCTCACGCCTCACGCCCACACCTCTCGGTTAGGTATCCCTCCTCCTCCTCTTCTTCCTCTTCCTCTGCACAGCTGAGGAAGGAGAAATGAAACAGAGGCTGTCAGCAGAATTAGAGAGAGAGAGAGAGAGCGAGGGCAGAGGTCAGTGAGAGCAAAAACGTCTCTTTCTGTCGTCTCTGAATCTCGTTTTATAAGTATGAATTATACATATCGTACAAGACATGCTGTGCAGTGATGACACATTACATTTACAATAATAGTGCTTGAAGCAAAATAGAAGAAAAAAAAATTAAAAACTAGAATGTCCACAAATGATAATCATAGAAATGAATATTTCAATTTGGATGCCTTTAAATATTTAACATGTACAACGTTTCCAAGGAATTCATTATTCATGATTAATTATGGTGATAAATTATTCATTGTAAATGTTTTAAACACCTGCTTTTATCTATTTTGAAGTTTTGTGTGTGTGTGTGTGTGTGTGTGTGTGTACGATGGGCGTCTTGAATTGAGATTTGGCTTCTATAGCGACCGGTTGTGCCTCTGCTCTGTGGGTCACTGGTTGGTTAATGCTCCATTAATTTACTTCTTTCTGCCTCACCACTATCTCTCTCTTTCTCTCTCTCTCCCATACACACACACACACACACACACACACACACACACACACACACTGACAAGGTGATTGATTAAATAAACAGCTGTCAGTAGTTGGAGATAACCTCACGAACATCCCACCGCTGTCTTTCAGTCAGACACACACGCACGCAGCGAGGTCCCAGGAGTAAAAACCCACATTACACATGCTGACACACACAAACACACACACACACACACACACACACACAGAGATCATCAGATGACCATTTATCAGTGAATCCTCAAAAACCAGGCAGCAGGCAGATGATTTATGATGATCTTTCTCTTTTTCTTTTTCCTAAATCCTTCAACGAATTCCACTTTTTGGAATTTTTTTGAGCTTTTATTTAAGAGCTGGCTTCTAAAAACCCTTTCCACCAGTCCCAATGCTTTTCCCAGTAACGCAACGAACAGGGAAAAAAAGAAGGGAATATCCTGCGTGTAATAAGAGTCGCAGTTGTTGTTCCCATGTTGCCAAATCCAAGCTGATGTCCTGTCCATGTGAAATAAATGCATCTTCCAAAAATTTACATTTCACCCTCCTCTTCCTCCTCCTCCTCTTCCTCATCCACATGCATACATTCACACAGATACATCCTTTACTCCCTTGACTTAGAAAGACAGCAAACATATCAGCACAAACACACACACACATAAACACACACACCTTTCCCCTCTCCATCCCTCTATCCGGTCATCTCTTCATCCCCTCCTCTCTCCACCATGCCGACATTTCATTTGCTTTTCTAAAAGTGACAACCCCAGGGAGCGTTGGAGAGGGTGGGGGGGTGGGGGGGGGGGGGTAAGAGAGAGGGATAGTGAAAGAGCCCGGTGATGAGTTTTGAGCAGGGCGTGGAGGAGTGCTATTTAAAAGCGCCATGCATCACTGTCAGGGAGTGAGGCCGCGCAAACACACACACACACACACATGCAGAGAGAAAGAGAGAGAGAGAGAGACTGGGAACACACACACACACACACAGACACACATGGCGGAGCGGGAGACGCAGCCTGGGTGGCAAACTGAAGTTGACCCCCGTTCCATTTCATCAAATGTCCTCTGAATGAGCCACACAGCCTCATCTATTCTACACACACGCACACACACACACACACACACACACACACACACACACACACACACACACACACACAAACACACAGATAGAAGCAGTGATCAGCCTAGTGTCTAGCCTGCTTAAATCACAGCTCACTTAAGAAAAAAACCATATCACCTCACTCGGAGACACACGCACACACACACACACACACACAAACTCACACACACACACACACACACCTTGCTCGTCCCATTTGTGTTAATACGGCCTCTGGTTTTTGGGCTTTAGGGCTCATATTTGCCATTATGGAGATGATGGCTTTACGGGGGCCTCTCACCTCACCTTGCGTCGGTTGGGGAGAAGAAGAGGGGAGAGCCGAAATGAAGGCTGACACCTCGGCTGGGATTTATTTGATTGTGGATGCGAGGCGGTGTCATTCTGGAGAAGGGGAATAAGGTGGGGGGGATGAGACAGGAGGAGAAGGAGGAGGAGGCCTGGACCCTCAGGCTAAGTGAAAAGGAAGAAGAAGCAGAGGAAGAGGGAGAGAGGAAATAGAAAGGAAAGAAAAGGGGGAAGAGATTGAGGAGGGAAAGAGGGGGGGCAGAAGTGGCCCTCTTTCCCCGTTTCCGTGAATCAAATCAAATTCCCCTTATCGCACATTATTTGAAGAGGTTATCGGGCGCGGTAATGCTGTTACACGCCGGGCCGCGGCTGAGAGATTTCCTTGTTTACCGATGTTGGCGGGTGTTATAGCTAACCGGCCGGGCGAGCGCTGAGAGGAGGGGAAGGGAAGGGAAAGGGAGGAGGGGAGGCGAGAAAAAAGAGGGGTAGCGGGCATAAACACTTGATGCATGTCAGAAAACTCATTTAGGGAGGGAGGGGGGGAGAATGGAAGTGTGTGTGTGTGTGTGTGTGTGTGTGTGTGTGTGTGTGTGTGCGCGCTCACAAGGAGAAGACAGTTGTTCAAGGACAGGAAAACAGCCTCTACATGTAGACACTTTGTAATTCCATTTGGGAGATGTGCCTCTGTGTGTGTGTGTGTGTTTCTGTACATACTGTACATGAGCCAACTCATAAATCCAGTTCTTGTCTTTCACCCCCGACTCTTATTGTTGCGCTTAAATCCAGTTTACATGCTCGGCGCTCATTAGCTGATTGTGCGTATAGAATTTACAAGTTCATTCAATCCCATTGCAGCAGATATATTAAAAAAAAGACAGGAAATGGCCCAAGTTTGAAGGCAATTCTGCTTGTGTCTTTGCATCTAAAAAGACACATTTAAAGGAATATTCTGCCTAAATATGTTATAATACAGAATCCATTCAAGCTATAGCTAGATGTTCTCAGGAGGAGCCCCCAATGTATGAGGCAAGAGTGATGGGGTGAGATAAAAGTGAAGGGATGACATGCAATACAGGTCATTAAATGGGATTTGGACCCACAGTGTTGTGAGTACATGCTTTTGCCTCTTAGCCCATTGAGCCATGAGGACCACCCCACCCCCACCCCCCCTCCACCCCAAATGGTTTTTTATCTGTGGTTCCATTGAGAGCAGAGTATTGAGCTAACAATCCCTGTCCTCTCTGGAGGTGGCCTTTTACCTCAGCTCATTGTAGTCTGTGACTGGGAGCCGGCGCTATCTAGCATCTATTGATTCCCACTTCATCTGGACCAAAGCGACGCAGGGAGGGGAGAGAAGGTGTGCGTGTGTGGGTGTGAGTGTGTGTGTGTGTGTGTGTGCAGCAGAGGAGAAAAAGTTTTTTTTAAAAAGAAGAAAATAAAGCTTAATGTGTTTAAGTAGATTTGATGAGCGACATCATTTGAGCATTTTTTATCATTGGAAGAAAAGGTGAAACAGAAGCTACATTTCTTTTTAAATATCCAATTATAGGTGAGGAGGAAGAGGTGTGGCATAGATTATGGAAGGAAGGAAGAAGGGAAAGGTTGAAAGAAAGAAAGGAAGGATGGAATGAAAGCAATGACAAAAGTGGAATAATGTAAATGCATAGAAAGATGCCTCCTCCTCTTCTTCTTTCTTCTTCTTTGCTCTCCACTCTTCCGTGTGATGCAGCCCTCTCCTCCTCGCCATCTGGTGTCTATAATTGCCTGTCGAGTTGTGTGTGTGTGTGTGTGTGTGTGTGTATGTGTGTGTGTGTGACTCTGCTCATTATTTACGAAATATAGCGTTATAAAAGCCTAATCAAGAACATGTCTGATGTTTAGTATGGGTTACATGAGGATGGCTTTGAGTAATTACACTAAGAGTGAGGTCTAGTCTACACATATGCAGGTATTTTTTTAAACTTAACTTTTTCAGTGTGTTTTGGACTCTCCTCTTCACATAAACTGCATTTTTGGTCACTGAAAATTGAACTTTTGGAACAGGTGAGGATGTTCCAAACCTCAGTGTTCATGTTTAGACAGGGAACATTGAGTTTAAAAAAAAAAAAAAGTACAGTTAGGGTTAGGGTTATACTGATAAACAGAGGTGTCAGAGTGCACTACAGATGTCACTGCTACATAATCCAACAATCTCAGGACACAGACCTTGCCCCAAATATCACCACTTCTGGAGGAAACCTGGTCAACCTACCATAAAAAGCTTTTTTTAAAGCTTCTGATTGGCCAATATAGTTTTAGGGTTAGGCTTATGTCACCACTCGTTGGTTTGGAATGCTCTTCACATTACATACAGTACAATAAGCACAGTGATTATGTGGGGATGACATACTGCTCATTTATTTGTCTGTGAATGACCTTTTTTTGGCAAATAAAATTACAGAACCCCAATATAAAACATGAAATATGACTTGATGTTGTGTAATAATAAAGCTTTATGAGTCTTTCCACATGTTGTCACCTTCATCAAATGTGCAAGCCCAGTTTGTGGCAAAGAGATGGATTGCTACCAAAAATGGTTTTCAACATATTGAGTTTTAATAAGGTCAGAAGAAAAGAAAAATATAGGTTTAAAGAAAGAAATTGATTGATCTTGCATTTATTATTATTATAATAAAATAACACATGTTGATCAAAGTTAGTGAGAAATTAAAAATATAAGTTAGGTATTTAAATCATGATCTGTACATGGATGAGTAATTGAATGAGTTTAACACACAAAATAGAAATCAATCACAGAAGTCATGATCAGGGAAACTCAAAATGAGTTGTATAAAGATGTTAGAAAACATATTCCTTCTATTACATCATCATAAAGCTTCATATCAATCAATCAATCATTCAAACTTTATAAAGCGCCTTTCATACAGGTTGTTCAAAGTGCTTCACAGTTGATTGACAAGCTGATAAAAAGAGGAATAAAAACAGAAAAATTTGCAAATAGAAAAAAGAATTGGGATCAATGCACACAAGAGAAAATAAGAATGATAACATTTTTTGATTTTTTTAAATAAAGTAAAATAGATAAGAGAAAAATAAAAAAGAAGAGAATAAGAGAAACAGTCTATTAAAACTAGGTTAAAATAGATTAAAAAAGACAAAACAATAGTAAAATAAAATAAAAGAGATAAAGTCCATATAGTCATGTAGTTCATATAATGCCTGCCAGGCACTCAGATTGAATTAAGGCCACATATGCAATAAAAGAACACTGTAGATTGTATTTAAGTCCAACTCAATCACTTTTACAGTATCGTATCGTACTGTATCGTTGGCTCCTATTTAGCTTCGTTTCATCTGATTTTACGTTCTCGGCAACATTTCAAACAGAAGATCTATAAGTGACACGTTGCTGGATAAGTTGTGATGCTCATATAAATTCCTCCTGACAAACTAACACAGCTGAAACAGGAATTAGTGGCTCTGTGAATCGATCCCGAGCAGCCAAAGTGTACATGTCAATACCAGCAGCTAGTAAATATATCAAACTGAGGTTACAAAAAGTGTGTGGATATATGCCCCCCCCCCCCCCCACCCCCCCCCCCCCTTCCAGAGGCGTGACAGATCGTTTTTGTGACATGAACAAATACCGGCGAGCGCTTTTAAGTGGACCGAGTGACAGAGATGAAAAAGGAGAGGGAAGAGAGGGATGAGCGACGAGAGAAGAGGAGAGGATGATAATAAAACGGACGGGTCGGGTTAAATAACTGAGAGAAACAAAAAAAAGGGGGTGAAATCGGGAAAATGGGAGGTGGAGGGTGTGAGATAGAAGACACATGGAGAGAGAGAGAGAGAAAGAGAGAAAGTGAGAGAGAAGCTAAAGAAAGTCAAGAGAAAAGAGAGATGAGACAATCCATCTTGGCACATTAGAGAGAGGTGGGGGGGGGGGGGATCAGGTCGACACTCCATCACAGCTGACAGAGAGATGCACACCTCCTCTTTCCGTTCTACCTCTCCTCCGTCCTCGTGCATCCATCCATCCATCCCTTGTTCGCTCCCCCGCCAGCCGGCATTTCGCTGAGGAATCTCAACGCTAAAAAGTCCTGTCAGGCCTATTTCCTTGTTATTGTCCGGCCCCTCTTCTCCTCTTCTCCCCCCCTCCTCTATCCTCGTCACCCCCTCCTCTGAGTCTGGTGCCTTCCCAGAGCTCCCCGAGATTAAACGCACCCTTGTTGCGCCTCAGGGTGTGTGTGTGTGTGTGTTTGAGGTGTGAGGTCCAAAGCAGGACATGTGAGGTGTATATGTGTGTGTGTGTGTGTGTGTGTGTGTGTGTGTGTGTGTGTGTGTGTGTGGTGTGTGTGTGTGTTGCCCCGACATTAATCATCTTTAAGGCGCTGACAAGCCTGGGTGTGCGACATCACATCACATCAACAAACCCCCCCCCTCCTCCTCCTCCTTCTTCTTCACCACTCCTTCTTCTCCTCCCCTAGATTTATCTGTCCATTCGCCTCCCCCCATCACTCACTTCCCTTAGGGAGCGTGTGACAGAAAGAGAGAAAGAGAGAGAGGGAGAAAAAGGGGGAACATGAGGGGATGACAATGACAAGGAAAGGATGAGAAATGAAGACAGTGAACATGTTGGCAAAAAAAACAACAACGTGGATTTTGAAAGAAAAAGAGGGAAAGTTTTGACACAAGTTTTTGATTTGGCGAAATTTTTGAATCATGACATTCTTTGGATCACTTTGAACTGAAAATATTATAAAATAAGTATTTTTTTCACTTTTTTATGTCATATTTTAAGCATTCTGCCTTAATTTATTGCTGAGTTTAAGCCAAATGTTACACTCTGCTGGCCAATAGCATCATATTCAATTTCATCCTATTCTCTCACATGACTAGCTGTTGATTTTCCTGATTTTCTGTTCCATCACATCACCGCAAGTGTAATCTGTGTGTGTTTTTTTTCGTGGTTAACAGGTTGGCTTTTGGCCCAATAGACAGCAAAATTCAATTCAATTCTCACACAGCACAACCCCCCCCCCCCCCCCCCCCCCCCCCCCCCCCCCCCCCCCCCCCCTCTCTCCACTTTAGTCTTTCCTGTTGTTGATTGTTGCCATTCTCTTGTCACACCCATGCATTTATATTCCCCCTTATCATCAGTCTATTGCCGGTACAAATATGAGTCACATCCATAAAGAGAATTTCACAATTCAAAAAGAAGAATAAAAAAGAAACGAAAACTCGCACTGGGAAAAATATTAGAAAAGTACAATTTTTTGACATTACAAAAGCCTAAAAAAAATAATCAAGCATAGGAATATATTTGTTTTCATGCTGCTGTGTGTGTGTGTTTGTGTGTGTGTGTGTGTGTGTGTGTGTGTGTGTGTGTCCTCCAGGTGTGTGTTTGTCTGCGAAATAGAAAGAGCCCCATCAGCAGCAGACAGGGATTGGATCTTTCTTTGTTTGCTGTGGCGGATAGCGACAGCTTCAGCATGACTCAAATTATCTTGTCAAAGCAATAAAGGGCCAGGGGAGGGAGGGGTTGGAGGTGTGTGTGTGTGTGTGTGTGTGTGTGTGTGTGGGGTTGAGAAAAAAGAGATGGAAAAACAAGGAGAGAAAGGGAAATATACTAAAGGCAGAGTGTGGAGGAGACAATAAGTAGAAAAGAAGAGAGGAGAAAGGTAAGAAAGAAAGAAAAAAGAAAGAAAGAAAAAAAAGAGACGAATGATGAAATACTGAAACAGGAGATGAGCGATAGAAGAAAGAGGAGGATAAATAAATGGATGGTATAGGGAGCAGAAAATTAGAAATGGATGAGGCTGGAGAGAAAAAGAGCATGAGAGGGATAGGTGTGGAGAAAAAAAAGGGCGAGGTGAGAGCGAGAGAGGAAGAGAAAGTGAAGAAGAAGAAGAGAGAGAGATAGAGAGTAATCGATTACCTATTTTTCAAAGTCACTTAACGTGTCCAGTGCTGTGGGCTCTGTTAAGTAGCGGGTGCAGGAGAATGGGAGGCCGGTATGCACACACACGCTCGGAGACAGAGAGGGAGGGAGGGGACGATGTGTGTGTGTGTGTGTGTGTGTGTGTGTGTGTGTGTGTGTCTGTCAGTGTGTAGGTGTGTGTTTGTGTTCTCTGCTAGTTGATGAGACCTCATGCAGCAGGAAACTGTTCTGACAGACCAATATGTGAGCAAGGATACGTGCACCCAGAGGCCTGCGTGTGCATGTGTATGTATATGAGCGTGCACGTGTATGTGTGTCTGTGTGAGTGAGAAACCCCAAAGACGAGACAGATAGGGAGTCCCCCCTACCTGGTCCTCTTGTTGCCGTGGTGACAAGCAGTCTTAACAGGATATCCTGGCTGAGGCGGAGCATATTGTTCTTGGACTATAAAAAGGCCATTTGATTGGCTAAATACAGGAAATGAGGGAAGTGTCCTCCAACATTAAGCAGCGAGACACTTTCAATAGATGATTATTTTTAGCCGACTCAGACAGACTCAAAGGTAAACTTGAAAAGGTAGGATGTATACTACTATAGTATACACACACTTACCTACACACACACACACACACACACACACACACACACACACACACACACACACACACACACACACACCACAAAGGCTGTTATGCAAAATGCACACCATCCAATACAAACACAGTCCAACACATGACCCCAGAAACACAATGACACACACATACAGTAAAAGCGCACACTAACACACACGCACTTACAGGTGGGCCCCACCCTGTGCCCTGCTGATCAAGGACAATGAAGTGAGGTAGTGTTGGCAGACTCTATACAGCATTATCTCATCCATGGCTGACACTTCTTTAAACCCCCCCCCCCTTCCTCCTCTTTGCTTTGACCTGAGAAGAACATTACACAATGGAGACTGTACAACACTCGATTCCCTTTTGTTGTGTGTAACGTAAGATGCATTAGAATGCCATTATATTGCACATTATGCGTGTGATTTTAAAACCATATGTGCTTTACACCAAAACATGCACGCACAGGTTTCCTTGAGTGTCCTTGATGCTGAATCCTTACTTTTCTCTTGTTTTTTTAATAACTTAACATTGTTGTTTCTACACCAGAAAACCTTGGCCACGTTAAATAGCTGACCAATCAACTTTGCAGAAAGTGTTTCGCATGACAAACCCTTATTAACAGTTGGGTACATTCAATTTGCCTGTGTGAAAGACCTGTGTTTATCTGTGCCAATAACTATTATAATCTTTGCCATGTATTTATTTACTGGAGTAGCACCAGTGGCCAAAACTAACAGATACAATTTGAGATTAATGTAGTCTGATGCCATATCTGCAGTAGACACAATCTGGTTATAATGTATCAGGATACAACAGTTGTTTGGGTGCCTAGCCTTTGTTTGTCTTATCTATAAATAGTCTAATGTTTGTCTCCTTGTCTCTCTCCATCTCCATTGTTGTCTCCAGGTAAAAAGAAGATGTCTCTGTACGACAGCCAGGCTCCAGTCTGTCCCATCTGCCAGGTGCTGCTCAGGCCCGGAGAGCTTCAGGAACACATGGAGACAGAGATAGACAGGCTAGCCTCCATATGCCTCAGGTAGGTCTGAAACACTCGCCGTATGTTACTTCTTTCTCATAAAAACACACAAACACACAATCATTAACTATAATTTGTATAAAATCAACGTTTAAATCAGAATTAAATCAATTGTGCATACTGTGTGAGAGTGTTAGGATTAGGCTACAATGTATCACACGTGGCTAAAAGTAGAGGATACACTAGCAGTAACGTTAGCTTGGTAAAATGTTTAACCTAGCTCTAAACAGTGCTTTCCACTGACTCCAAGAGTATCTTATTGATATTCTGTATCTTTTTCACCGTAGCATTCGTTCAAAGAGAAAATTAGATATTGTGGTTCAATGAGCAGTTAGCTTAACGTAGCATTTGGGACTGTTAGCTTATCAGAAACACAGCTGAATCTTGGATGTATTGGCGACTGGCTCACTAGCAAACAATATAAAACATATAAATAGCAGATTTAAAGTGGCTGGAAAGCTTTTTATAAAGTTTTGACCGAGGCTAACGCTTTTTTTCCTCCCCCATTTTCAGTCTATGTGCCAAGCTAAGCTAAACTCATCTTTGTATGCCTTGTGTTGCAGACAAATCATACTGTTAACAATCCTCTGAAACATCAAACAAATAAGCTAATGTAAGCTAAGATAAGCTAATAAATATACGTTGGGGCATTTCTTTAATGTTGCAAAAAGTCTGAAAGTTAAAATAAGTCTGATAAATCAATTTTACATTTAGTTTTCTTGAGTCATGTGACATTATCTGGATACTATTGTAGCAGGAAAGGTAGAAGGTTGAGCTTTAACTCAACTTTTATGTCAGGCTCACTGACTGCTATTGTTTCTAAGCAGAGATTTTGGTGCCATAAATCTGCATAAAAGGCTGAGGCATGCCGGCGACGTAACGCTAAGTGTTTCCTACGGGGATTAGGATTTAAACCTGTGACCCCAAGTTCACTGCTGCCCCCTTCTTCTCCTTGCGACAGTCACACGAGCTGTTTTACGATGGATAAATCAACTCCAAGCCCTTTTAACGATGGGACACAACCATTAGGATCCATATTTCACCTTGACCGCACGTCTGGCCGTG
>NC_084980.1:6848006-6880506 GCF_963691925.1 Scomber scombrus
CACAAACACACAACTGTTTATGGTGCACAATGAAACTCTTGTCAAGAAAAGACTGTTGTGAAAGAAAATGGTCAAAATCAAAGAAGCAGAAGCCAAGATAGCCTGATTTTAGTACCTACTGTGGGTCAAGCTTAAAAAAAGCTTGATCCTACATTTCCAATAATGCAACTAAAATCATATTTTTGATATACCCTCACTTCCTGGTAAATGTCTGCCTCAAACCACAGTTTAAAAAAAAAAACACAGGCTTTCTCATTTAAATCTGTAGGCACCAACCCCAAGCCGAGAGCTGAGCTGGAATTTGACAAAATAACCCTGATGACATCATCAGGGTTATAAAATTGGTTGAAGGCCCCTTCAAAATATGAAGGTGACACTACACTACACATACAATCCCAGAATTTGTATTAGGAAAGAAAACTATACTTCCATCAATCTCTCTCGTCATACATTTCCTCCTCTCTGTGCAGCTTTGCATTACATTTCAGTCTTATACTTTTCTCATCTTGCTCTTCTTGCCTTCTCGTGCACCACTTTGTAACTTCTGCTTGCAGATAAGTGACATATAAATAAGGCTTCTTATTCTTATTATCCACCTATCCATCCATTTGAAAAGGGAAATCCCTTGTCTACCAAGGCATGCTGTCAGATTAGAGGTCACGCTCAATTCATTTTCAGGCACCCTTCCTTCCATGGTTTGCCACTGTCTGTCTGTCAGTGTGTGTGTGTGTGTGTGTGTGTGTGTGTGTGTGTGTGTGTGTGTGTGTGTGTGTGTGTGTGTGTGTGTGTGTCCGAGGAGGTCTGGAGTGTTAACAGGGTCTCAAAGAAAACATGACAACCCTGTCTCGCTTTGTCAACGTCAAAACTGTCGCCCATGCTCAGAGAAGCTGAGAGAAATGTATCTTTGTGTTTGGTGGAAAGTCAGAGAGAGAGAGAAAGAGAGAGAGAGACAGAGAGAGAGAGGGACAGAGAGAGAGGGACAAGGAGGGAAAGAGGAGGAAGAGAGGGTGACAAAAAAGACTGAAAAGGGAGTAAATGAGAAGAATCAGACAGTGTCAGACAGAGATAGATCAGAGATAAAGTAACATGTGAATTGAACTGAACAAACCCGTCACATTTCTTTCATTCCCTCTTTCTGTCTTTCTCTCTAAAGTCTTAATACATCCCCTCTTTTTGCACCCCCCTCCTTCACCTCCCATCTTCCCTGTAACGTTTACAAGCTAACCGATTGTCCTCCACATATTTCAGAGTCAAAGCGACCGCGGGCCGACTGCTCCGACAAATCAAATCACTGCAAAATCGGTTATTTCCTGCTACGGTCGCTTACTGCAACCCACACCCCATTTTGTAAAATCTCATGATGTTTCATGATTTGCCCGGAAAAATCCAATCCTTCCGAAAAATGCGTGATATCTTAAAAATGAATGACTTGTCAGGAATCTATCAGTACACGCTAGAGGCAGAAAAACAGGCAGGCAGATTGAAGTGTAACAAATCTCAGCCTCACTAAAGTGTGTTTTGTCTTGTTCTTTTCTCTGCTGCAGTAAGAACCAGTCACCCAAGGATGGAGCAGCCACTCCAGGAACCCCCAAGGTGAGATGATGCTCAGTTTCTTTTTTGTGCAATTGGAATATTACCTTCAAGTATCTCTCTCTATTTCTACCTCTCTAAAGGATCCAAGTTAGTTGATTTTTGTACTTATGATGGTCAAAAATGTTATGGTGGTGATATATGATACAAAAGAAAATAGTTTCAGGGTAAATCTGGTTCAGTTTCAAAACATTATGACACATTGTCATTGCTATGTATTGTATTTCTTTACAGTCCAACCCAGTGCTGTTACTCTGATGCCTCTGTTCCCCTCTGCTGCACTAAGGGGAAATCAGTTGTACTGTAGGCCTCTGTCTTAAATCTCTTTCTCTCTCTCACACACACACACATATACACACATGCACGAGTACCAGTCTCCTGTGGTCCAACAGGCAGCAGGGGCCAAGAGGCACTGTACTGTGATTGTTCCAATTAGAGCGACACAGAGAGAGACCGAAAGAAAAGGGAAGATGGAAAAAGAAAGAAAAAGACAGATAATGTCAAATTGCAGGAAGGCAGATTCATAATTGAATCAAGTAGCATTCCCTTATAGTGTCTGCCTCCGCTAACTCATTCAACCACACCACTAGCTGCAAGCCTGAGATTTTCTTTTCTTCTTTAAAGAACATCCTTTAAAATGTTCTCTAGATAGTAGATTTACTAGAGAACTCTCATCTCAGAGGACTTGACTGAAAAAGTTGTGAGAGCTTTGGATGGACTGGATCAAATAAAGGAAAAAGACAGAGGTTTTAATGGTTGGAATCAGCTTTTGTTGTTTTTTACTATAATATTCTGACATGCATTACATTCCTTTATTTTCCCTATATATATTTTCTTTGTTTCTCAAATATGCATGGTAATACTTTGGAAAGCTTTATAACTTCTATCTCTGGATTGTCACATTAGGAGGTACCACCGGAATACTTCACTAAACTAAAGTCAGGAGAATAAGGGTTTTAGAGGGTATTGATATGACCAAGTTACGACGTAGCTGTTGTATCAACCAAAGATCTGTGTTAATCTTTTTCTGAGAGAACCTATAAAGCAGCAGCTCCTTCATCATTCCCACGTATCTCTAACTAAAGAGCATGTGAAAGTCAGAGGCCCGACTGCAGGAAAAAGTGCATCCTACGTGCACATGAATGCAACACAAGAGCCCTCGAATAATTTAGGGGACCCGTTTTCATTCCCCCCCACACCTTCCGGGTGCTGACTCTGGCTTAGAGCGGCACTCACAGCGCTGTGGGTGGGCTTGTACTTGAGGAAGGAAGACAGAGCAGGGTTGAGGGGTGAGTGTCGGCCTTCCTCTGTGGCCGTGACTACGCATCTCACCGCCGGTGTTTGGTATTCAGCGGCAGGCCATGGAGAATGGAGAGGAGACGTCTGAAGCATATGAGCCATGTTGTGGCTGTCCCCTCCCTGGTATGCGCCACCCACCCATGTTAGACTGGAGATTAACCCCAACGCACCTCCTTAGGGCCCACTTTGCTTAGTCTGTCACATGATTGGGCTAGAGGTAAACCTGTAGTGTCATGCACATACTTATGTATGTGCATGTGAAAACATTCCCACACATACCTTTTCTCTTTGCCTCTCTTTATTTTTGATCAAGATTTTAATGTTAACGCACAAAAAACATACTTTTTACTCAGAATTTAAATTTAGAGTTTAAATATTTCTCCTTTGATGTGTAAATCCAGTAATAGTTACATTTACTCACCTGAATATAGTTTTACTGCGCAACCTTTCGCTATCTAATCTTTTTGCATGTTGATTTAATTGGTTGGTTTAAAAGACCAGAATTTCAATGGAAGATCTTCATTTATAATGTCTTACTAGAATACCGTTAAATGTCATATTCTAATGATAAAACTTAAGCATATTCCCAGAACGCCCCCAGGTAAATGATTCCTGACCTTTTTAAACCTGGATAAAAAGGAGAAAAAAAAGGACCACACACTCTCATTCTAACACACACACACACACACACACACACACACACACACACACACACACACACACACACACACACACACACACACACACACACACACACACACACGCAGTCTTGTTTCCATCACTTCAGAGGACATTGCATTGACTTACATTCATTTCCTGAAGGCTTATTCTAATATTACCTATAACCACAACATGCCTAACCCTAACCCTTACCCCAACCATAATATAACCCGAAACTAACCTTAACTTTAAACTAAGTTTTCACCTTAAAATTAATGATTTACGTTAAGGCATTTTGCTTTTTGTCCCCATAAGGGAGGAGAGTCCCCGCAACATGAGTGTGTAAACAGATTTATGTCCCCACAATATGAGGAACACACGCTCACACACACACACACACACACACACACACACACACACACACACACACACACACACACACACACACACACACACACACACACACACACAAAGAGGCATAAAAGCACCATGCATAATGTCCAATTTACTGTGGCAGCACTGGAGGTTGGTCATTTCTCACATATTATTATTAGATTACTGCTGTCGAGCACTTAAGCCTCTGCTCTGCCCCTTTCCACTTGATTAATAGGAGACGACTGTAAATACAAATATTTCATAGCTGCCTTGTAAAAAAAGAAAAAAGAAAAGCAGCAGCACTGGCACACATGAAAACAGAAGCACACACACACACGCACACACACATACAGCACAGCTAGAGCTCTGTCAGAACTAAGCCCTGTAAAAAAAAAAGTGATATTGCTCCTCTTTTCTTCTCTTTCTTTCCTTTACTCCCTTGTTCCTTGCTCACTTGAGGAATTCCCTGGATTGTCTTTGTCACAGAGTGGGTTAGAGGAGGATATCGCCTTATATGTTTATGTGTGTGCTTGTGCGCAAGTGTGCAAAGTGTGCGAGACAGATTTATGAACAGGCAGTCCCGTAATGTCAGATAGTTACGCGCCTCCTTTTCGCATGTTTACCCTTTCTCCTCCTCCTCCTCCTCCTCCTCCCTTCATCTTCTCTTTTCAATCTCTCTTTCCTCCCTAACTCCTCTTAACATCCCATAAACATTAACTCTAATCAGTGGAAGGGATTTTATAGACAAAGTCAGGCAGGTTACAGTCATCATCAATGACGTGTCGCTCTCAGCATCTGTGGCAATAACACTCCCGAAATTCTCCAAGGGTAAAGTTCCCCCCTTTTTTATGTAGGAGATTTGTTGTAATACAGATCTATTAAAATATTTCTCTGTCTGACATTTTTTCCTCTGGTATATGTGCCAACAAAGTCAGTCCTCCTTCCTTTACGTTCATTTTGTGACAGGTTTTTTCCACCTGAATTGTGATTTGGGGAAGAGTAAACCACTTTTATGACTGATTCAACATTTACGTTAGCTTAACCTTGCACAAAGACTTGAAGCAGTCAAAAACTGCTAGCCTTCACCTTCATCCAAAGTTAACAAAATCAGCCGAACACCATACCTTAAGCTCATTAATTCACGTGTTTTATCTTCTTTGTGGTAATATAGCTGCTCTTTTTCTTCTCCCTCTCTCTCTCTAGTCGATGCTGTTGTCCGTGCACATCAAGCGTGAGGGAGAGTCTCCGGTGGTCTCGCCCCTGTCTTCTGAAGACGCCCACCACTCCGACAGATACCAGGTCACACAAACACGCCCTTGTTTCCTGTTGTAATCTTTTTTTTTTATATAATTACTTTCCTTCTTCTTACCTATTTTTTTAACCAGTAATGAATGACCAAAAGAACTATAGTCATCACAGTTGCTTCGCACATACTGGAAATGACAACTACGTAGCAAGCTAGTGTTAGCGTTTGCATTATCCTTTGCAGTAACAAATCATTACAGACTGCTAAATTAACCCAATAAACCTACTGATGGCTTATATCTGATAACTACATCAAACACATGAATAATGCATTTGTATAATGCAGCAATGTTTTCCATAGTTGTCCTCGGCCACCAATTCCAGTTTGAATAGTGGTTACCTCCCTTTCCCCCCGTAGAGGGTGAGAAGTGTCCACGGTTCCATACTCAACTTTTTGACTTTTGATTGCACCATCTGGGTACTCATAGTGCACTGGGATGTTCTATACTTCTCAGTGTGAATGCACTTACTGTACGCACTCAAAATATCAAGTGTAAGTACGTAAGTACGCAATTTGAGACACAGATTATGGTATAATTGTAAATATAAACATGGAAATTCCTCTCCACTACATAACCCACTCAAATTAACATCTTCAGTCTTTATTATTACAACATTATGTGTGTTGTACTGTAAGTCAGTGTACAGTCATTGTAAGGCCCGAGATTTACTAGAACTTGTTCAAACTGTTTTAAATGTTTATCTGTGCTGTGAGTTCAGATGATGTCTCCTGTTTCTGTCATCACACCTGCTCTTATAAACCTGTACAGACCCTTGAAGAACCCTTATTGATATGTCACTTATTTATGCAACTTATAAAGTGATTCAGGAAAAACGTCCACATTTCCCTCATGCATTCTGTCTTATACTTTAAAACTGGGTATTGTAATAAATTCAAATGGGAAATGTAAGGCAAAAAAGGTAGGCTATAATAGCACCGCTTTTGGGGAGGTCCATATTTACAATGAATCAAACCATGAGACCGCCATAATTTTGTGAATTTTGTCACAGCTTTTGTATTTCTCCAGTTCTAATCGAAATGTGTATTACACTTTAGCAAGAGTTATGGCAAATTTCTGTTAAGTTGACCAGCAGGCCAATCTCCTTAAATCTCAGTGTATTCCTTTAAAGCCACTCTGACTGCTTTTATCTCTTATATTCATCAAAGTTTGTTCGGGTAATTCTTCTGGCCATGATGTATCGCTAGGTTAAGTGGGTTTCGCCCCTAACACCATAAAATAAGAACTATTAAGTCCATGCAGACGTTACATCCATACGTTCGGGATGACACAGCTCATAAAGGCCTTATGGCGATAAAGTAGGCTTTCTCATTAAGTGAAACTGCTGAAATCACCTTATATTATACAAATGATTAAGTCAATGGTGACTCTTTTTACCACCGTGAAAATGAAGCATAATGGCAGACTTTGCCACCTTCACTCTGCCTGTCAGTTTGTCTCAGTGCTCTCCCACCTCTTCCTTTCTTCTAAAAACCTGACCTATCCGCTGCCATTCAGTGACTGTTTCATAATGATACGGTGAGCCAATAACTCACTGGGAGGGGGGTTAAGTACGGGAACAAATGGAGGGCTACAACAGAAAGAGGAGGGATGGTTGCTTGTCTGGTCCCGTTGATGGACGATAGGCCGGCGGTAAGAGGACTGAGCCGCTGCCTACTCACTGTTGCCGTGTCAAAGAGAGGGCATCCATAACTGCGACTGGGGATGCTTTAGTCAGCACATAGCTACGTGCAGGCCTCTGGGTTTGAATCCCAGTAGACCTGAGGCGCACATTCTGCAAGAGAGGACAGAGGAATCTGACCTCACTTCATTTATTTCCCAATGCTTTACTTTTAATGATACAGCCATTATTTGTAATGATACAGGGAACTTACCCCAGGCATCCTGAACTATCCAAGACCCCAAATGTTCCAGATTCCCTAAGATAAATGCTGAAGTAACTGAGTACATTTACTCAAGTTGTGTACATAAGTACAATTTTAAGGTACTAAAATGCTACTCAACTCCTAGATTGGGAACCACTGGATTAAAATAGCTAACCATCTCCAGCAGCTACAACAGTAACATGCTGCGTTAACACTGATGATTCAGTATTAATAATCAAATGATAACATATATAATAATTGGCTATATGAGTCAGAGGGACCAAACCACCACTTTACTGTAATACTTTAACTACATCAAGCTCATAATACTTATGTACTTTTATTGTAGTAGAATTTTTCATGCAGGACTTTACTTGTAATGAAGTATTTTATTAGTACTTAGGTAAAGGCTATGAGTACTTCTTCCACCACTAGATTTTAAGTGAAATCTTAATATTCTTCTTTTTTGATTATTATTATTATTATTATTATTATTTTTATTTGTAGAAGTAGTAGGCCTAGTTATAGTGGAAATAATACTACTGCGTCTGTGCAACACTAAATCTATTACTGAAAAGCAGAGACTGCCTAAGGACAGAAACACGCTGCTTCCCCCTGGTGGCCAAGATGCGTAACAACACGTGACGATTACCATTTCCGATCCCGCGCGTCACGTGATCATAACAAGCCAACATGGCGTCTGGCATGAGTTGTATTAGCCGATACGGGCGCCACTTTCAATCCTTTTCCATCCGTAGTAAAATATAGACAACGGGTTCTATTGATAGTTATGTAGAGGGTCTGGAGACACACTCGGGTAGTTTGCAGCCGTGAGTTGTGGCGCTTGTAGAAGTAGCTTTGAGTGAAGCCTGACAGTAATGGAGGATGAGGAAAACAACAGAGAAGTAGGTTTTTTTTATTGTTTACAGTACCCCACTGTGAGCAGACAAACCCCTCAGCATCCATAGCAATCTCACTCTGAAAACTTCTCTTTGTACTTGTACACATACTATAATGCTTCCTTATTATCTAACGTATGTTTCCTCTATCTTCTTTTTCCTCTCTGCTTTCAGACATTTTTACGAGTTCGGTCAAACAGGCAAACAAGATTGAATGGTACGTTCACACACCGTTTCCTCCCCTGAGTGACACTCCATATGCTCATTAAGTGTTAAATATACCTGATATTAATTTAATTGTCCTTATTAAGAGTTAATTACTGTAAGAAGGCTTGTTATTGGTTGTGGAATTTTCTGGAACAATATCATGCACATTGAGGGCTTGAAAAGTCTTTAAAAGCCTTTAAAGGAAGTCATTTGAATTATTTGAAAGTGTATAAATGTCATTAATAAAGGTTTTTAATTATTTTCCAACCTGGCCAGATCTTAGATGAATGTTATTTTTTTATTGGTTAATCTATTCATCAGTTCATTCATTTTCTGCTGCTTATCCACATCCAGGTCATGATTAATGACTAATAAGTTATATTATTAGGATGGATTGTTATATACTGCCAGGAAGTAATGACAAAAATGTTGAATACATTTAAAAAATAGTGACATTTATGCACTTGGTAAGTAATTCAAGGCCTTTTCATCCCTAATGGTTTTTATTGATATCTTACATGAGTCAATTTCATTGTATTTGGTATTTAAAAGTCTTAAGCTGAACTCTGTGAAGCTTACAGAAACACTGTGTACAGTTTTATCCAAATGATTGATGTTATGATGTTAATATCACTGCTGTCAAGGCACAGGAGAGAAAGTAATTGTTTCCATAAAGTGTAAATATGTATTGATGTATTATTACCTGGTGTTATGTCAAATCTCAAACATGTTTTCTTGATTTAATGGAATGTATTTATGTGTTAGTATGTCTGGTTATTATCAAATCTTGTTTATGTCTGGGCCGTAAATGCTTAAGTCATAGCGGGGGATTCACCTTTTTGAGGGATGTTTGTTTTCTACATTGACGAAGCTTATTAGACAATAGGTTAAAATCACCTTTGCTTTGGGACTCTTCTGGTAATCAGGGCACAGACCAACAGGAGAGGTTTCTGAACTTGTAGCCTGCTTCCTAATACAGGGCCTTACCTGGGCAGAGCCTTAAATTCAACAGTTTCCAAAGTTTTATTATAATGTAGCATACGTTCACTCCTCCAAAGGCTTCATTGTAGACTTTATAAATGGTTACACAGCTGTTACATGTCACAGTAGAGGAAGCACAGGTAGGAAAGCATATATGGAAATTAATAATGACTGAAGTCCATTGATGTCCTGATATTGAGCACGCTAGATTACTGATAAGAACAGAGCCATTGCCTCTTCTATTTTCCTACTATGACAAGTCAAAATAACTGCTGTGAGAAAAGTCAGTCACATTATTTGATGCCAATCAATAAACGTCCCCTCTCTGTAACTGAAAAACACCAACTTTTTATAGTTAATAGCCTACAAAGGAAGACAATTGCCTGTATTTTAAAGCTGGAATGATTAGTTGATAGATTAGAAAATTAATTGCTGACTTATTTAATGATTGATTATTCCATTATAGTCAATATATTGTCGAAATTCTCTGGTTCCAGCCTTGAAAATGAATAAATATAATATAATTTAGTATTTTATGTATTCTTTAATCTTCTAGAGTAAACTTAATGTCTTTGGGTTGTGGACTGTTGGTGGAGAGATAAAAGACACTCTGGTTTTGGGAGGCCATTTGTCATATTTTATAGACCAAAACAACTAATCAATTAATCTAGAAAATAATTGACAAAGTAAAAATAAAAATGCTGGTCAGTGGTAGCACTATTCCAGTTTCTTTATTTACAGCCTTGTCAGGCTTTTATATTCAGATCTAGACCTCAAATGTATCAAAAAGCACGTGACAGCACAAATCATGTGTTTTAATGACTAAATTTGATATGAAATTGACTCTTTTATGTCATTTCTTTCAACTTTTAGTAACAATCCTACACATTACTGAAGGAGTGTAAACTGAGCAGATATCTTCAGTGTATAATATAATATTTATTATATCAGTTGCTGTTTCTATTACTAGAAATGTCCTGTTTTCTATCTTAATAACTCACAAGAGCAAATGAAGACTTAGTTTAAACTTCGCCCTCCATTACTTTCTCTCCGCCCTCATGTGGAACCAGGAGTCATTCTGATGTGGGGTGTAACGGCTGGCGGCGGGGTGGGGAGGGGGACCTAATTAGCTGCCCTTTCCTTTCTCCATTCAACAACGCTCCCCTCGATTAGCGTCAAGGGAGAGTCACTTCTCTTTTTTTTCTTTTCTTTTTAACCCTTCCAGCTTCTTGCATATAGCCTTTACTGTCTCCCCACCACCACCCCTCACCTCCTCTCTCTTTCTCCCTTTCCATCCTTCGCCACGGGTCTCATCGCGGCCTCCTTTTTGGCTTTCCTAGCCCGGGCTTAAAAAATGTATGTCCCCCCGTGCGCCATTCGCAGTTAAGAAAAAACGACAGAGACTCAAGGCGCAGTGACGGGCTGTTCTGCTCTGTTAAATTTCTAATTAAATGTGTGTGTGTGTGTGTGGGGGGTGGTGGATGAGGGTGGGCAGAGGGGGGGATGTGTGCCTGTGACAGAATGGAAGGAGAGAAAAGGAGGCAGAAACGGGGAGAGGGGATGGAGATTGTCACATCAGGTTCTTGTTATTTCTTTCTGAACGTATATTGGGAAGCGGGGGGGGGCAAGTTTAAACAGAGGGCAACAATATTAGATCTTTTTTTTTTTAGCTTCTCTCCTGTGCCTCAACACCAGCAGTATAAGATCCATTGATGAAGAACATTAAAAACTACATTGAAATTAAAAACAAGTGTCTGTCTTTCTCTTTTTTTCACTTCCTACAGCCCGTATAGGAAAGATGAAGAGGAGGAAGCCTGAGGAGGGGGGCCAGGTATGTCCGCTGTGCAGCGCCCCATTGGCTGGGAGCGAGGAGGAGATGAGTAGACATGTGGAACAATGCCTGATCCAGGTAGTACAATCCGGGCCCTGAGCTTCCCCAGACCCCGAACCCCACCCCACTTTACACCTACCGCCAGTCGGACAGCCTTGTCAACCCTTCTCTTCCTGTAGATGTTGACCAATCACCTCTTAACTTCCCTTAGTAGCCTTCCAATTAAAAAACACCGAACCGATAGAAAATGTAGTTGGGTTTTTTCCCTCTTCTTTTTTAAACGGTGGGATCGCATTCATACCATATGGGAATAACAGCAGGAAACATTTAATTTGAAAGAAAACGCAATAATTTAAATGTATTGACATGTTAAACACTTTTTCCTTCTTATCTGCAGTTGATCCCATATGACATGTTTGCTTCTTAAATCATTGGCATGTAGCTCCTGTGTGAGCCTAACAATCACATGTAGAGTTCCTATAGATAGCCCTCACACACACTTGATTCCAGTCACCATCTCGCTCTATTTTTTTAAAAGTTGTCGACTACTGACAGTGTTCCTTAGTGTAGAACATCATCACCACTAATCAGCACTCCTCCTCTCTCTCTTTACTGCTGTCCATCACAGTAGCTGTAGCCGTAGATGTAGTTACACTAATACCTCTTTCCCATAAAGAGCACTTTCAGACGTTCCAGCACTGTGCTTTACCACACCATGAGTCTGAGCCAGGAAACTGATTCCTGCGCTGAGCCGTTACTGCACTGTTAACATTCTGCTTGCAAGAAGGGACAAAGTTTCTTTCATTTTTTGTGGAGTAACCTTGCAGCTGCAGTGCCAATATAACTGTTAAACTCTCGCTCATCTTTAGTAGCGAAGCAATCTCGTGTCTCATCCTGCTGCAGCTTCATGTAAAAATAAAACAAACACTTCAACAGTAAAATGTCATAAACAAAAATGGGTTTTTAGATTGAAGAATTGAAGGAAGTCTAATCTGAGACACAGAGGACTAACTAACAGCTTAAGACAATCTAAAAAATGCAAATTAGACTATTTCAACACATCATTTACTATTGTTTATATTTGATAATAAAAAAAATCATTATTTTCTGTAGAGCCTGGCCGATACTGGATTCTCCAGTATCGATAATGCTATATATAAAAAATATATACATAAACACAAGATATGTAATGGAGGCATGATATTTTACAGTTTCAGAATAAACTTAATTTTTATAAAATGACATCAGTGCACTAAAACAGTAAACTTCACTGGGATTTCAATGTGTATATATTAAACTTGAATTAATAAAAAGGATTGAATATACATAAAATGCTGCCTATATATGTTTAAAAAATATCAGCACATCAGATGGCATAAACACTGATACCGATATATCTGTGATCGGTCAATATCGGCTGATAATATCAGTTGAGCTCTAATTTTATGTAGAATAGATTTTATCAAAGCAAAATTAAACTCCCGTATTGCTCATGAACTCAGTGGATTTGATGTTCCAGCTTCGATTTCAAGTAAAAGAGACTAAAGAAGAAGAGACAGAAGCAGTTTGATATGTTCAGCTCTTGCATGCAGTTTGTTGCAGCATTTTTCTCTTCCTGTTGGCTCACTCTATATATTAGAAATGTTCCAGCAGTGCGAGTCCAGATCACAGCTGCACATAGTGTGGTACAGCACAGGTGAGATCTGGTCTGTCTTCAGTCACACCGCTGCCTAAAGCAGTAAAGTCCTCGAGTTCTGTTAGACTTAAAAGCGCCTGTGTTTCCACAGTGTAGTAAAGCTACACCTGTGTGTGTGTGTGTGTTTAACACGTGTCCTTATTTGTGTGTATCAGCGTGAGGGAGCGTTAGACGACGACTCCGCAGACATGGACGGCGAGAACGGGCGGGGCTTTGAGGAGTACGAGTGGGCGGGGCAGAAGAGGATCAGAGCCACGGCTTTGCTGGAGGGAGGATTCAGAGGTAGGAACACACACACACACACACTACACACACACAATACAAAATACGCAATACAATGCAGATTTTGGCAGAACTAGTGGTTCCTACTATCTTTCCTGTAGTTTTGCTGAAGCAGTGAAGGTTTCAGTGCTGGTGTGTGTGTTTATGCTTTGTGATGATGTGAGTGTGCAGCTGTGTGGTAGTCATGTGACTTCTTATCACTGCTCTGTGGTCATGTCCAGTCAGAGCAGAGTTTGCTGTATGTAAACAGGGGTCAGCTCAGCTCCCTGTCTGCTCCCTCTTTGTCTCTCCACTCGTTCATCACTGCCTCCGTTTCCGTCCAGAGCGAGCAGCGTCACCCCTCTGAGTGCGACCAGGGAGCCATAATGGTGCCGGCGGTCCGGTGGCAGCGTGGCTCGGCCGGGGGTCAGCCCAGCTCAGCTCGGCTCAGCTTGGCTCGGCCCCACACAACCCTCTTAGCAAGGAGAAGGAAAACACATTTAGCCGGGCAATTGACCCACCGGTCACTACTCGGTTTGTCTTTGTGTGCACGTGTGTGTGTGTGTGCACGCCTACAAATGCAATTATAGAAGTGGAAGGGAGAGCTGGTCACTGGGGAGCGCAGCAGCTGCTCTGTGACACAACACACATATAGCACTCTCACTTAACTCCACGTCACGTCTATTTTTGGTCGCTCTCCTCGACTCTTTCAAACTTTTGTTTTCATCATGTTGAACTTATTTCACTCTTCATTTCACTTGTGGCTAGATCTTATTATACAGGGTTTTTTTCCAGGAACTGATTGTATAAATATCACAGCAATCATTTTATGACATCATACAGTTTTTTTTACCACTACAAATATAAAACAGAAGTGAAAATACCTGCTAGTTGATTACTATCTACAACTTTTCTGCTAATTTATAGATTTTAGTGAGATTTCTCGTTCATTTTTTATAGGAGAGGTCTGAGCTTACTCAATAGAATTAATACTTGACATATGGAAGGTTAATAAAAGGCTCTACTTTGATATTATGAAGCAAAATGTTGACAAGACAAAGAAGTTATCAGCTGTTTTGTAAAACTTACATAAGTGAAGCTACAAACTATGACTGTTTACACTATTGATTCATCTTTTTTATTTTATTTATCTATTTTGATCAATTGTTGAGCCTATAAAAGTCAGAAAATAGGAAAAAATGAACCTTGCAAGCCTCTGGAGCCCAGAGTGTTTTTGTGTGGCCAACAGTCGAATAGATTTCCAATTAACAGTCACACTTTATGACTGAAAGTATGCAGACACCTCTGTCGTATAGTGTCGGGCAGCCGTTAGGGGAAATCATATGGAAAAATCATTTTCTGACTTGAGTGTGGAAGAAGAGCTCTGAACTTAACCCCCGTCCAGCAGCTTTTGGGTTGAGTTGGAACACTGACTCTGAGCTGGGTCAGTGTTGGACCTCATTAATGTTTTTGTGGCTGAACGGGAACAAATCCCTGCGACCGCGTTCCAAAACTCTGCGGAAAGCCTGAAAGCAGAAAGAGCCGAAGTCGTTAATGATCACGTTTTTTGGGATGAGATGTGCAGCCATCACACGTAGCTGCCATCATCTCGTGGTCACCGAATTAATGTGGAACAGGAGCAAATATTTGAAATTATTGTGATGAATTAGTTCTCAGAATGATGGAGTAATTGTCTCAGCTCTACAGGCAGCGACACATTTATGAGTTCCAGAGTGCAAAACTTAATTTACAGCTGCTTCAGTGCAGCACTTGAAGATAGTCATTAAACTCTTTTATACAAAAATCCCTGTCAAAGATCTGTCATCAAGCCGCCTTTGCTTTTTTTTTTTTTTTTTTTTACATCAAACCAAACTAAGCCGCACTATATTTGCTTTTACATCACATGCCGCCCTTCCAGATTCAGAGATGTGATGTAAAACACAACAGCCGCCATGCCAGCTGTTCCTTTTACACAGATGTTGATCCAGCTCTATGCCCACCTTAGTAGCTGGCTTATTGGTGGAGTCTGTACCTTTTTTAATATAGAACAGCAGGGCGGTATAAAGGTGCTTTGAATAGGCTGCGTAAACATGGGAACTAACACTGCTTTTAAAATCATGAATCAGTAAAGGGAACTTCAAAGAACAAGCGAATCCCCAAAAGACAACATTTTATTTCTCCATCTCTTATTGTTTGAAATAATGCAGTGTGGTCATTTACACTCCACAACGGCATCCCACAGTGGCCCCCACTTGTGTTTGTGTGCTCAGATGGAGGTGAAGAGTTGTCGTGTCTTTAGAGGCTCTTTCAAACTGCTCTGCCTCCACTCTTTCATCTGTCCCTCTTCCTGCTCGCCTCCCTCTCTCCACGCTCGTGCCGTTGTTAAACACACATGCTGAGAGCCTCACCTGCCTCCCTCCTTCTCTCTCCGTGAGCCAGAGTGAGAGGAGACAAGACAGATCAATGTAGAAATTTCAACTAAACCACTCGGGGTAGGAGGCAACCCCCCCCCCACACACACCTGTCCATCCACCTCCCCGACGCTCCTTCCATCTGTCCGTCTCTCTCTCTCTCACGTCATTAAATGAGCAGACTCAGGACCCTTCTGCTGCGCTCTAATAGGGCACCTTGTGATGTGACACAGATAACCGAGGCGGCCTGGGTAGAGCGACTTGAAATGCACAGACTCACACCAGGCAGGAGGCTCAGAAGGTGGATTTCTTTTTTTTCTTTCTTTTTCGTCTTGAAAGCTCCTTGGTGGTTTGAACGCACATTCACGTCTGAATCCTGCAGGCTCTGGAGAGCTATCAGCCGGGCCGGACGGATAGAGATGTTGCAGGGGGGGTCTCCTCAGCTGGCAGGGATGAAGAGAGGGTCTATCCCTCTGTGAAGTGCCACCATCCCACCCCCTCCTTCTCCCCCTCCTTTGGGAACGCAGGGAAGAAAGGCAGAGGGAACGGGGTCCTTTCAAGAGAGAGGAGAGGAGAGGGTGGGAGGGAGGGAGGAAAAAAAATCGAACAAGATCAGTTTATGATTCAACTCTGTGTGAGGGAAGACTTCCCTCTGTCTCGCAGCGGCTTAGCCAGGTTGAAAGGACTCAAGCAGACAGAGAGCTTCTTTTTTTATCCGTCTACTGGACTGTCTGTCTGTCAGTCTGCCTCTCTGCTTTCTGAGGTAGAAAGTAACTCAATTTTAGCTCATAACTTTGTAGGATTCAGTCAAAAGTCCAGATTTATATCATAAGGTTCCTGGTTTAAACTTTGATTTGATATTTGATTTTGACAAGATAATTCATGTGATTTAGTGCAAGATATGTGATACCAAAATAAAGTGTAGTATAAGTGATTGACTTGAAGACACATACGACACAGGACAGTATACTCCATGTTTAACCTTTTCAGTTTATTATATATTATGGAGAGAACCAGAAAGTATTGAGGTTTAATACATTTTGACATTACTACAACAAAGGCACAGCTACAATCTAATAGGACAAACACAGTCAGATATGTAAATAAGCCAAAACAGGTTTTTTCAGATGAGCTAAACCAATTTATTTGAAAATAAAGCCAATATGTTGATGGTAATGCTTCAATTCGCAGGAAATAGTAGACCATGTCAATGTTAAACCAGGAAGTCAATGTGTAAATTGTTATAGATGTTAAGGACTAGCAGTTACACATACAGTGGGTCCACAGAAACACAGTCATTGATTTCAGAGAGCTTTCTTTAGATTCAATATTTAATGGAACCAACAGTCTAAATTGAAGTGAATAATTGGATCATAAAGATCATCCTATTGGATAACTGGAAAAAGCAAATATTTGGCATTTTACCTTGTATAATTCCAAATTGTTGCTGGTTAATTTTCTATTGTCTATCTAATGGTCTAAACCATTAATTGACAAATCCTTTCACCACTAGATCTCGGTGGGTACAATGCTATTGTTATAGATAGGAGGCCAAGCCTAAACTTAAGAAATGTCTATGTATCTCTGGATTTTCCGATGGATATATGGGATGTTTCACAGCTTCTGATGGATCTCTATAGAAATCAACAAAAAATATTAAACATATCTTCATCCAAGTGAATTGTTTTGGTAACATGTTACCTAACATGTGGAAAAGACAAAATGTCACTGAAGTATTTGACTTGTCAGTAAAGCCGAAGACAGACGGACAGACAGATCCTGAAGTTTGATATCAGGGTGTCCTGAGAGACAGAGGAGGAGAAGAGAGGGGGATTATTGCAGGTTGAAATGGCCCAGAGGGATTGAGAAGAGGCGAAAGAGGAGAAATCTTTGCTTTGTAAAGGGACTTCAAAGATGGCCGTCTCATGTCTTTGTGCCCGCGTCTCTTTCCCCCCATCTCTTCCTCCCTCGATCTTCTCTCTGACCTGTAAATGGCAGAAAGATAGCGAAGCGACCTTTGACACCCCTCCTCTTCGCTTCTCGGGGGGTCCCGATAATTGCCATGGTAACAGAATGTCGCCGAGGTCGGTCGATGGGTTGATCCGGGCTGCCAGTTCTCCTGATGAGTCCTTTGATCCTCCTTCGCCTCTTCAGATCTGTACTTGTAGTGTTGCTGGGGGGACACATATGTAGATTGAGTGTCTCCTGAATAATGTAACTCTGGAGGAGGAGAAGAAGAAGAAGAAGAAAGTGCTGTTACGATGTTAAGAGTCAACAGTATTCAGGAGATGGTTATGATAATGAGACAGACCTGGAACGCAGTGTCGGGAGTTCTTGTGCGTGTATTGATCCAGAAAAGAGGTGAAACAGTTTATCGAGCAGGACTGTACAAGAAGAGAGGAAGAAATAAGAGGGAGAATATGGGAAACATGAATGGAGAGAAATATAGAGCCCTTAAGGGTCAGGGGAGAGGAAGAAGAAAAGGAACTGAGAGAGAATAAAGTTAAAGAAGTAGCGATTATGCTAAAAAAAAAAAAATGGAACGAGACGAATGGAAAGGATGAGAGGTGAAGAAGAAAAAAAAAAGGAGGAGGGGTGCGTCGGTGTATAATGTGAGTGAAAGGCAGTTAGAGTGGGGCTGACCTTTCCTTGGCCAGATTAGATTGGCCTGCCAAGACTGCTTAGAGGGACAGATAGAAGCACTGGAAACACACACACACACACACACACACACACACACACACACACACACACACACACACACACACACACACACACAGAGCAAACAGGACACACATCTTCACAGTGAACACATCAGACATGTACAGTGTGAAATCGGGCCACATGAAAATTGTCTGTGAACTAGAGAAATTTGTGTATCAATAAAAGGACACAGCATATCCATTATCCATCTTTAAGGATATAATAAACTGTCATACTTCATTTTATTATATATTTATAGTCCTTGTGTCTGCTTGGATTGGGACTGACTGTCTTTGTCACTGTTTCTTGTTGTTTATTTTTATGTTGATAATGAATTGATGGACAACAGGAGGATATGGATGTCTTATGCAAAAAAATGTATTGACAAACACAAACTTGATTAACTAAGGAGATAGTAGTTACATTTCAAAGTGCTGGTGGCTGAAGGAAATATGAAGGGGAAAAGTTGCCCCCCCCCAAACATCACTCCCTCAGTTCTACTGTTTATTGCCAGCCATTGTGGTCAAGTAGCCACAGGATCTATAGTTTGATCAATTGATTAGATTACACCCCCACTGCTGCCTATACCACCGCAATACACACAGAAAAACATGTTCACATTAGTACATTGGTGGTTCGGAGGCAAAGCTATCAGTTTTCCTCTCATCTTTTGTCAATCAGTCACAGCTGACAGATGAGAAGCTCAGCGGCATTCACAGCTTATTACATACCCTAACTGGCTCGGGTGACCCCGGGGCATTGTGGGTAAGGTAGCTCAAGCCCGTCTTGTAGTGTCAGAGGGGTGCAGAAGGCAAAAAAAGGTCTTACCTTACCTGCTGTTCTGCAGCCTCAGTAGCAGAACAGAGCAGACCCGGCAGGCTGCTAGATTTACACCCGCATGGCCATTGTTCCCATATGTTCCCCTCCGCCGCCGAGACCAAATAAAAGTTAAAAGGTCTTTTTTATTTGATCACTAAAAACCATGGGCTTGTTATAAAACGGCTTAGCATCGGTGTCGTGTTTTATCGCAGCGGCTTTCAGTCGCGCTCACGTTCTCTCTCACCTTCCCCCCTTTCGTTTTTGTAACTTTATTTTTTCCCCCTAGAATAAGTGAAATGAATTAGTGACTGTAGGTCGGACAAGAAGCAGCGGCAGATGTTTAAATCCCTGAAGACGGTGGGAGACGAGCCCCAGCGGCTGGTTCACAATTTGACAAAGACGCTATAGTGCAGTGCTGAGACCAACTGTTAGAGGGAGTCTAGTTTGCAGACACTCGCACACACACACTGGGACAGGGGGTTAAATAAGATGGCTGTCAGCTCTGTCTAGCTTGTATCTGGTCACACTCGTCACACACACACACACAGAGCACACTAGTCCAGCTGAGAGCTTGTAGAAATTGGGATAGGTGTAAATAAGATGGCTGTCAGGCCTGTCACTGCTAGACACACCGACAGCTTCAAAGACACACACACACACACACACACACACACACACACACACACACACACACACACACACACACACACCCCCTTACCCACCTTCAAGTACTCCGATAGGCAAGGTGTAAGTGACATACACACTCAAACACACACACACACACACCAGCTACCTACCTCTGCGTGGTAGACAGACACGGTATAAGTGACAGGTAGACAGACTCACACACTCTCACTCGGCACGCACACACACACACATACACACACACGCAGACACACACACACACACTTTCCAAGGGGTTGGAGAGACAGGTCCTAAGTGACAGAGGGACAGACAGTCTCAAACAAACACTGAAGAGACGCCTCTAAGTGACGGACACACACACACACACAGGCAGCCGGCTCTGTGGCTAAGTGGAGCTGAAGGGAGCAGTCAGGCAGCGGTAAGGGTTTGTCTGAGCGTTCATCACAGGGTTTATAGAAGTGCCACTCACACACACACACACACACACACACACACACACACACTCTTCCCTCTCTCTCTCTCTCTCTCTCTCTCTCTCTCTCTCTCTCTCTCTCTCTCTCTCTCTCTCTCTCTCTCTCTCTCTCTCTCTCTCTCTCTCTCACACTCAAAGATTGATGGGTAAGATGTCAGTCATCAGTCTAACGCCGTCTCTTTTCACTTTCCTTCTCTGAGCAAATCTTCCTGTTTTCTCTGCAAAATCTTAATTGAAGTTTTAAACGAGCTGAAGTTTTGAGCGTCATTAAACGGTCAATAGAAGTCCCTTGCTGCAACTTTGTGTTTTATCGAGGCAGAACACAAATGAAAGTGTTGATTTTTGCACCTGTAGAACAAAACCACAGGTTCTCCTTTTCCTTCTATCTTGTGTTTATTCAATAAAATAAAAGGCTGAAAATTATCTATCATTTTGCGATTTCTCAGGAACCGGTTTCGCCACGTGTAGCATTAAGGAAAGCGCCGACAGCGACGCCGACCTGGACGTGGACGGAGACGACACCCTGGAGTACGGCAAGGCCCAGTACACCGAGGCAGACATCATCCCCTGCTCGGGAGCCGGAGAGGACCAAGGAGAGGCCAGAGAGAGGGAGGCGCTACGGGGAGCCGTGCTCAAGTATGAAGTCATGCTGCTAGACATACTACTGTAATGTAAACGGATGAGAGTTCCCTTTTTGATGTGTATGTGTGTGTGTTTGTGTTACAGTGGCGGGATGCCTTCTAACAGAATAACGCCCGAGTTCTCCAAGTGGGCCAGTGACGGTCAGTATGTCTACTGTATAGACATTTAGAAACAACAGATTTTTTTTTTTTTTTTTTTTTTTTGATGCAAGAATAATTTGGAAGTATTTTTCCCTCCATGTTTTCAGTCATTTTTTCAGGCCTTTGACATCATTTTTTGACATTCTGCCAATTAGTTGAATAATGAGCAGGGGCGACAGTTGCCATCATCATTTTGAGAGATTCCATTATTTCATTATACTCACAGTATTAATTAAGTACTCAAATACCTAGTTGAAGTGAGCTATGCAAGATCTGTACTTGTAGTGTTGATAGAAGCTGTTTAAATGAAGCCTTTTTTAAAGCATTCTTATGAAGTTAAATCTATGACTGATTGATTATTGATCATGAACCTGGTTGAGGAAATTGTCTGGCTGGAACAGTTAGTGAAATAATGAGGCTTTATTAGCCTGGTAATTATTATTTATCACATTTTTACTATTATTACCATTATAGGTCTTCATATGTAGTGTCAAGAGTGCAAAACACTCATACCAATGTATTCCTTTAGTCAGTGTGTGACACCCACGCAACAAGTTAATTTGCTAGATGTTTCATTTGTGTATTTAGCTGTAATGTGTGGAAGTATTCATTAGTTATAAAAGTCATCTACCAGCATTACCAATGTTTTCTTTGTCTTTGTGTCCACAGAGATGCCTTCAACGAGCAACGGGGAGAGCAGCAAGACGGACCCCAGCACCCTTTTATCCTCCTCCTCCTCCTCCTCTTCCTCCTGCGCCCCGCGCACCTGTAAAAACAGCGAGATCGAAAAGTAGGTTACAAAGAAATATGTACACACACACACACACACATCATGATCTAGTTCTAGAAAATGAGACAGAAAACAACTCTGTCACGTTTCCCCATCGCAGTATCGGAGAGATCACTCCCTCCCCGTTGATCCCATGACTTTCTGATGAGTTTTACTACTTGCGGGAGAGTCAACTTGTAGAGGGTCATAAATGATGCATTTTGTGTGTGTGTGTGTGTGTGTGTGTGTGTGTGTGTGTGTGTGTGTGTGTGTGTGTGTGTGTGTGTGACAAAGGGGTCTCCTCAGGTATTGATTTTTCTCTGCAGTTCTTTCAGAGCACAGAGCTGCCTTAGAGTCATTAATAGGGACACAAGCAGACACTGGGGGGAAACATTGGTGTGAAGGCAGCAGGGTGAAAACATGTAAATCTTTGTTCACACTTAACAGAGTTTAAACAATGAAACATGCAATAATCTGCAGGTTTATCATAGTTGTCTATTAAATGTCTTTGAGATTTGAAAGACTGAAGATCACACATGTGGCATTCATACAGGCAGCACTCTGAATTTTAAAGTTTATGATGGTGTTTTATGTTCTTCTTTGATAATGACCCTTATTTGACAAACAAACAAATTTACACCAAGATGGTGATACACATACACATATTTTCTTTTCTGGTGGTCCGGTCCATTCACACTGAATATTAGAGATCAGTTTGGTGGTACTAACTCACCCAAGACTCTTAAAGTTGACCGAATCAAATGTTTGAATCCATGCATTAAAAAAAGGTAATACCAATAAATTGACTATTACCAATTAGAAAATGACATTAAATGATTAGAAAATAAAAGTCTCAGTTAACTTGGACAAATAACAGTAAAATGTACATTAGTAAACACTAAAAAATGAATAAGACATTGTATGTATACAAGTAAAGCAGAAATACTCCCAGTCCCTGCACCTTGCTGTGTTACAGACACACACACAAGCAGACACACACTGCCCTATCCATTAGAGCACCCTGCGTGTGAAAGGCCAGCGCTCTGTAATTCCCTCATTTCCATCCCCTCATCCATATTCTCCCACAAGTAAACAATCTCACACGCACCCACCCACACACACACACACACACACACACACACACACACACACCCACCCCTACCTCGTCCCCTGCATGGGTAATAGAGGTCAGCTCATTGCGAGAGCGCGAGAGAAAAGTCAGCGGGCGAGCGAGCAAAGAGAAGAGAGGGATTTGGTTGATTGGTTGCTTCTGCATGTGTGGCATATTCTGCTGTCCTTTAGCCCCTGTCGCGATTACACACACACATACTCACACACACACAGAGCCGGGGTCAATGTTCTACTCCCAACCCCTATTTCTTAAAGTGATTTCTTTTGTCCACCTAAAGTGCCTTTTTTCTTATTTTAGAAATGCCTCCTAAAAAAATTACCACTTTGATTTTGTTTTTTTGACCCTTCATCTTCAGTCTGCTCCTTCTGGCAAACTGTTTGCATAAACATGATTGGTGAGTTCATAGATGCATTCTGTCCTGTCATTGGACACCTGAGACTGAGGCCATATTCCCGCCTAGCGGAGCAGTAAACAAATAACAGAATTTGCAGACATTAAAATATTACACTTAACATAATTGTGTGTTTTTGACTGCATGTTTGTAGCCCCCCCACACACACACCTCCCCCCTTCCACTTCACCTCTGAGAAGTGCTGCAAGCAATAAATGCTTCATTTAAATGAATCAATCAGCACTTAGCGTGTGTGTTCCCCATATTAAATATCAGCAGAGGGGATAACTGGTGAATAAACAGAGCAGCTTGAGGCATATTGATCAGAAACAGCAGTCGCATGGCTGTGTGTGTGTGTGTGTGTGTGTGTGTGTGTGTGTGTGTGTATGTGTGTTGCTGAGTGAGAGGATGCATTCGATAAGTTGTTGGTAGTGTGACCAGCCCTGTTTTACTTTGTGTGTGTGTGTGTGAGTGTGTGTGTCAAAAAGGAGAACAGAACAGAAAGCTAAACTATAAAAAGGCTCTGTAAGGTTGGACCTCTAATATAAAGATGGTGTCTGTTCTTGATCCCCCCTGCGTGTCAGCCTAGACTGCAGAACATACGGCAGCTTTAGGCCAGAACACTTAAAGCTAGACTATTGCAGAAACTGTCTTCAGTAGTACAGTACAACCAATATAACTGACATTAAAGCCTAAAACTAAACCCAAAGCCTCAGACGTCGCTTACCAAATAACAGCAAGAGTTGATGATATGAAGGTTAACGACTTTTTTTCTCTCTCGACACCTGTCCAGATATCTCAACTCACAATATCTGCTGGTACTAAGTACCAATCCAATACCAGCGCTCTCTTTCTCTCAGATATAAATTCTGTATACCACACTGTGTGAAACGCAATGGGACGTTTTTAATGGAAGGTCATAGATTGCTGCGGTAGGGCTGGGCAATAAATCAATATTATAGCGGTATCGTGATATTTTAGATAGATCGTTTTAGATTTTGAATATGGTGATATGGAATAAGTGTTGTCTTTTCCTGCTTTTAAAGGCTGAATTACAGTAAATATGTAATTTTCTGAGCAGCGACATCCCGTTTTTAGACATTCTTATGCTACATCGCTGATATCATGACTTACGGGTCAAAAATGCAGGTGTGTGTGTTGCAACGTGATGCTCTAGCTCAGGTCTTAGTGGGCACCCGGAGCAGAACATGCCTTAATCTAAGTATCCATTTAAAGGGAGCCAACTAGATGCTGAATGATTGCATTGGAACAAGCAGTCAGCTGGCCGGCTGGAACAATTCCCATGCCTCACTCCTCCTCCTCCGCTCGCTATAAATGCACGTATTTGTGGAGCTTCTGTGGCCCTCCGTCCCCAAATGAAAATGAGATTTGTCTCCTTTCGTTACATTGATACATTGTAAGCGTGCGTGTGTGTGGCTTTACACAGGGCAGCAATAGTGAAATCTGTTCCCTCTCTCCCTCTCTCTCTGATCCCAGATGGGTAATGATCTGGTCGCCTCCCGGGGCGTCCTCGTTCCCCTGCTCATTCCCCTGCAAGATAAATGAGCACACACACACATACACGCACACACTCATACAAGACGCTCTTTCCCCTCCAAGACAAATGGCCTCTCCAATGCCGCCAATGCGATTGCTGCCAAATTTGGTGCTCCAGCTGGAACAATGCGGGGAGATTTCCATGTGGTTTCTGCAAATGATTGAATCTGTCCTCAATTTGGAAGTGATGAAGCTGGATTCCTACCCCAACCCACCCCACCCACACACACACACACACACTTTCCAGCCTCTGTCTTTGCCTTTTTCTCTGTCGCCAAGCCGCATTTCTCTCTTTCTCCACTCCTTTCTTTTTCCCATTTCTCTTGTTCTGGTTCTTCTGGTCCTCTGTCTCAATTTTTCACAGGCACTTACAAGATACCCCCCCCCCCTTTTTTTCCCCCTGCCATCTGAGACCTACACACAAACAGTGAGACACACACACGAATCGGGCAGAGGCAGGGGAAATCAATAGTGACTTAAATGTTTTATCATGGTGTGTCAGTGTAGTTAAGGCCTCGGTTAACAGGGTGTAGCAGAGAACGTTGCTCTGAAGGGATTTACCGCCGCTATTTTCACAGCACATACATATGAGAGATTTATTTCCCTACCTGCTAGATAAAATGTTTGGTAAAAATGTCGTTTAAAAAAAAAAAAGAACAACATAATGTTGTCATGTGTGTGTGCGCCTGTGTTGAGAGAGCAGCTGAGTGAGGCTGAAATGTAGGTAGACAGTAGATTAAGACACAGGGCTGATTGAGATGGATGGTAGAGGTCTTCAGCTACACACAGACACACACACACTAATGAAATGAGAAATAGCCCCACACTCGTTGGGGACAGAGCACTAAATAGAGGGGAGGCAGAGCCATCTATCTGTCTCTGTCTGGCTCCCTCGCCCGCTTTTTTTTTTTTTTTTTGGCCATTGGGATGACTTGAGATGGAAATGCACTGCAATTCCACTTTCTTTCACTCTCTCTCTCACACACACACACACACACACACACACACAAACACTCCCACCAAAAAAGCCCTGAGGGGTAGTAACTGTGTTGGAGTAGTAGCATGTTGTGTGAATGGAAGTTGTATTTCAGTAATGGTTCCTTAAGTTTTATGATGCCAGGCCTGAAAGTCATGACCACGAGTTCAGTTAAAACCTACCAAGCCACAGCGTCGTCCCACTGTGCTCACAAACACTCAACCATGTACAAACACAGAGCTAACAGATGTACATACTGATCTATATATATACATAATTCAATGGAGATATATACTGTACATATAACACAGTGCAGTTGAACACTCACTGCATTGCACTGTATTGGATATATACCAAACCGTTAAGAATCTTCACATCACATTTTTTAATTGTTCTTATTCTTTCTGGCTTTCTTATTAGCAAGGATCCAGTTAAATTTACAATCAAAATGCAGTATGGCTGGGAGATATGGCCGAAATCTCAGATCCCGATATAGGTAATTTCATATCCCGATAACGATACCTATTCCGATATAGCACATTTTAATTAATTGAATAAATAGTTAGCTTGCCCCCTATTGAACTCGTTACGTTACTGTAAGTGCATAAAAGCTTTGCGAGTAAAAAGCCAATTAAAGTAATTTAACAATGTAATCCACACAAAAGATGGACAGTACAGCCGTAAAGAGTGCGTGTTGTTCAGCTCAACAAGACCAACCAAGCCTTGACTCATCTGTCGGGATCAAGCGTCAGAAAGTTCCTCGAATGGCCATTTAAAAATGAGTCAATCCCCTTTTAAAATGCCCAACTTTACAGCAGAAATAAACATGTTTACAGCCTTGTACAAAAAAAAGGTTTTGGTTTCAGTAGCTAATTTACCCTCTCATCCAAATATAATAATTTCTGGCTCCAAAAATTGGAAAAAAATCCAGGGAATCTACCAACCAATCGATGAAGGCACAGTGGCTACGTCCATTATTTTTTACAGTCTCTGGTCAGGATATGCTTAGTTGTTAATTCAGCTTTTAGAAAGTTGCTGTTTTAGCCAACAAAAAATGATTCGTTACCAATGGAATGTTTGACATTTAGTTATCCATAACTTAACATGTTTGTTTTTTATATGTTGAAAGCTAAACCTGTAGATCTGATTGGGCATCCAAAGCGTCTCAGGTTTGCTAAAATACAATCAGACTCTGCCATAGCATACCTATGGCAAACCTATAGTTATTTGGTCTGGTTCGATGAAGTTAGTAAATTGGGTATGTTTTCTCCTTGGTTTGGTTTCTTTTCAAACAGGAAATTTCAAGCCACAAGGGGTGGGAGCAAGAATGTAAACACAGGAAGGTCTTCTTGCCAAATGCAACACACTTCGTTGTGCTAGTCCATGTTGGATCTCGATTCATTGCCTGACTAGGTGTTAACAACTGTTGGGCAACATCTAGGACCCTTTTTCATTGAAACTTACCACTATGCTGAGTAGGATCTCACTCAGAAACTATTATTGTGAACTTTTTGACCCAGGAATACCTTACATTTCTATTTATAATCCAACTTGAATTTTTTGTTTCTGCAAGTCCACATGACATGTTTGCTAAGCCTTGGTCCCAGAATGAGATACATTTTCAGATTTTGGCTCTGGGACTGAAAAGGTTGAAATCCCTTGAGCCAGCTTAAATCACTGACACGCACAAATAGCACAGAGGCCTTAAACTCAAGGATATTACTTGTGGCTCTTGCTGGTTGTTGATCTCTCTGCATGCCACATTTAGCCCTAGAGAGTTGTCTTTCCTTTGCTTGGCCCTGTGATATCATCCTGTTCTCCTTTTTTACCTCCATTAAATCTCTGCACCTCCACCATCCCCTCTTTCTTCCCTCCCCGTTTAGATTGCCACAGCCGCATAAAGATAGATTAACATGTCTTTTTATATAGCAGTGAGGAATTAAACAACTTTTTGAGCGTGTTTTTCTATGAATCAGCTATGCTTAATGAATATTCATCAGATAGAGATTGAAAGAATAATAGAGGGGATATGGGGGTGGTGTTGAGAGAAAAGGGGAGTTATACTAATCTTTTTAAAGAGTAGAAAATTTTTTTTACCTAACCCTTTCTTTCACTCACTTTGGACAAGGCAAGGAGAACCCCTTGGCAGAGTTTCGTGGTCAACTGAGCGTCAGAGGGATTTATTGCAGCTGTTAAAAGAAAGAGACAGCCTTGTTTGAGGGACAACCACATCCAGTCCCGTCCAGCGCCAGAGTCCACTGCTGCTTTATAAGCTAGCAGGCTAATCAAGGCTAAATGGCTTTTTACAAGCTCAGGACTAATAAGAGGAGAGGGTAAAGCAGTTTATAGGGCATGGAGTGGCGAGTCAGGCCAGGAGTCCAAACGAGGTCTTTATAGACACAGGATGGTGATGGGGTTACAGGGAGGAGCTACAGAGGGTCAACTTTTCCCAGAGACCTGATGGAGGATGCCGGACCCCCTGCTTACATTCATGGTGGCAGGTGGATCAGTGTTAAAAGAGGCTGTCCTTCAGAGGACTTGAAGTCTTTGTGAGGACAATCAAACATCAGACTGAAGCATTCCTCAGTTAGATAAGACGTCACCACCGCCTAAATGATAGAGCCCAACAAGTACTGGATTTTTTTCCAGTGAATGTTTGTTGGTTGGTTCGTCCACCACTTTCATCAAGACTGAAATATGTCAACATTTACTAAATGGATATCCAAGAATTTTTTTACGGACATTCAAAAGATGATATCTACTGATGTTGCCGATCCCGTGACTTTGTCTATACCAACAAATACGGAATGGATTGCAGTTAAATTTGCAATCATGTAAACATTCATGTCCCTGTCCCTCCCACCAGGATGAATTGTAATAACTTTGGCGGTTTTCAACTTTACTTAGCACCATCATCAGGAACCGTTCAATGTTTTAATGTGGTCTTCTTAGAAATGGAAGACAAAAAACAGAATGTTTTGATACATTAGCATCTCCTTTTAGAAGTTGTCAACCCTGTAAATGTGTCGCATACCAGAGTTGTCAGTTTTCGAGGCGTTTTTTAATGCAGATAGAAATAATTTTAACCAAGATAATAATAAATTTGTCTCTGGCACCAAACAGTAGGTATTTGAAGAATTGTGGTGATGACCACTCAACCCCGAAATGTTTAATTTTAATTTAATCTTCAATTTAGTTTAAATATTCAATTTATTTTAATGAGCTCGTTTAAAGATTGGAACCAAGGAAGTCAGATGTGAAACTACTCCAATTGCACACACCAAAAAAATGGATTTACCGAACAACGGCTCTTAGAAAATTAAGAAAGTCCATCCTTGTTTACATTCCCCCTGCAGCCTCTGCTGTTTGAGGATGCAGCAAATGAAGCCATATCCTCGGCCACACACACACACACACACACACACACACACACACACACACACACACACATTGCCACGTATCGTTATCTTTTGCACTCACCCTCCTTTCCCTCTCTCTCCGCTTGCCCATCTCCATCCAGATCAATACCATAGATCAGCAAGCTATCAGGCTGCAAAATGACCACATCACCATAAACACACTCTCCCTTTTTAGCACACACACATACACACAAACACACCACTATTGCATCTCACCAGAAAATGAGCGGATGGCTGTAATAAACACAGGCCAGCTTGCCCTGGCCTCGTCTCTCTGCGCCAAATCATCATCATCATCTGTGTTGCGGTCTGTGCGTCGGCCGTATTGATTTAGTTATGGCTGCTTCATATGCTGCCGGACAGTGTTAAATGCACATTTTCTGTTATCATGCTACACATTAATCAGAGGCTGCTTAGGGGCAGGAATAAAAGGAAGGATTGTGAGCAGAATGAAGAGGTATGGGGGGGTTGCTCAGAGAAGAGAGGGACGGAGGGAAGGACGTGTGGAGAAGAGATGGCGAGGTACAGATGGAAAAACATAACCGAGGTAATGCAGAGGATGAAAGGTGAAAGGAGTGGTATAAAAAAAAAAAAAAAAAATAAAAGATGACAGGGTATTTAATTTAAAGTTAAGAAGAGGGGAAGAGGTGAGATCTGTGGGTGAAAAGGAGGGTGGAGTCCGAAGAACTGTTAAAAGATGGTGGGAATGAGAGGGAGGGGGCTTGAATTGTAAATCTGTTGCGAGATGGGGCCTCTGAGGATACAGCGGTGTTAAATAGAGGGATGTCATACTATCTATTGGACAGAGAGGGAGAGTAAGAAAGGGTGAGTGGGTGTGTGTGTGTGTGGGGAGGGGTGTCTTTAAAAATACCCGGCTGTGTATTGAGCTAGAGCGACAGAGGGTGATGATGAAGAGGTGTTCAATAAAAACATGTAATACTACATACTGAGTGACAGAGAGAGCAGGTTTGCGCGACAGAAAGGTCCATAATGGAATGGCAGGGAATGAAAATCTATGAAGAATCGACACACTTGAATAAGAATAAAACTCTCATTGGGGGATTGAACATATATTTAAATATAGCAGGATCACAGATGAGTCAAATTAAAGGTATTAAAGGTGCAATGTGTAGAATGTATTAGCATCTAGCAGAAAGGACTTGGCAGAAATGGAACATATTTTCATAAGTATGTTTTAATTAGTGTATAATCACCTGTAAATGAGAATTGGTGTATTTTTGTTACCTTATCTTTCGTTAGATCGACATATGAGACTGGTCCTTGTCCACCGAGGCTACCATGTTTCTACAGTAACCCAGAAAGGACAAAACAAACACTGGCTCTAGAGAAAGTGTTTTTTTTTTTCATTTGGTGTTTTTTGTGGATTCTCCTTCATGCTCGGAAGGGTAGTGGGAAGGGTTGCAATCTGCAACCTCACCACTAGATGTCACTAAATCTTACACGCCGCAACTTTAAGATCAACGACCAAAAAGTTAGACACTGTTGTTTCCTTGTGATACAAACAAGGGCAAACAAAGAACTTTTCCAAAAAATGACCTGGAATAACTTGTGTGGCGGCTCTTTAAACAACCTTGCCGGATTTATCACTTTCTCATTGGCGACTGATGAGGAATTTAACAGACTGCCTCATACCCATCTGTTCGTCTTGTAATGTGAGTAGTAAACATTTCTCCCTCTCTTTTTTTTTCTTTTTCTTCCCTCTCTCCCAGAGTAACGGAGGAGGAGTCCACGGCGACCACCATGGAGGCTCTGAAGGCCCGAATCAGAGAGCTGGAGAAGCAGATACTGAGAGGAGACCGATACAAGTGTCTCATCTGCATGGTGAGTATAGAACGTACAAGAACGTCACCCTGTCTTTTAGAAAGCGCTACGTGTATCACTTCTAAACTTTCATCAGGAGTGGTTGAAGGGACCGGCGGTTTGTGAACAGTTCAGGCATTTCTTGTCAGCTCATGGTCACATTCAGCAGGTATTTGCATTCAGGTGGTTACCAAGTACTAGTAAGTGCATAATTTGAAGGTAAACATCACAATTCGCAAGTCACAATGGGGTATTGTGAAACCTGACCCTGTTTCCTACTTAAAGTTGCATTTGGTTTGCAGTCCGGGGGCAGTTGTCTCGTGATAGACCCCAAATCTTTGACTGTACAACTCAAGCATCTCATTGGGTAGGAGATGCAGCTTCAATCTGGTCCTCTAATTCTTTTGGCCTCACACTCCCTCTGAGGATCTAGCTTCTGAAATAATCTAATCAAACTGATCCCTTCCCTTTTCTATAAATGGATACAATTCCCACTACACTTCCTATTACTGTGACCAGCCTGCAAATCTTGGTTTTCTAGTTTCCAGCGTTAGGCGACAGACATTGAAAAGTCTCATATTGAAAAGTGTATTAGGATGTGTGCATAGTAGGAACCAAATGCATCTTATTCCCTCAGTTTGTGGATATCAAAGCAGCTTTTTTCACTGTTTGAGTGCAGGTGTGGTTGTGTTACTGTGGTGTTGTGACGGTTGCAGCTCCTGCATGGCTCTGCAAGTCAACTGAATGTGTGCTGGTATAAGAGAATGTTGTGATAAAAGGTTGCCAACCGATTTGAAAGCAACAGCCTCAAAACAGACAGGACGTGGACATATATTTAAATTCAAATGTACGTTATTTATATCATCAAATAAGAAAATTTGCACAAAATCTGAGCTAGAATCATAAAACAGGGAAAGTAGAATCGTTCTTCCAAGTGAGAAGATGCTCCTGTGCCTGAGCTTATATTAATGATTGATTAGACCCCCAGATCAATAATATAGACCACATGTTCATCCTTGACAATATCATGCAAATATTGTCAATATTCATGTTCATCAGGCACTTCAGATACAATTATACCTGCAACAACCCCACTACCACCAATCACAGTTTGTGCAGGCCCACTTTGTGTCAAGTACCCATCCCGTCATCGTTCAAGCTTGCGGACAGTGCAGCGTCGGCATCATGTGCCCGTGTGTGTGTGTGTGTGAGGAGCGGGTAATTACCAACGCCTGCGCTTCCTAAAGGTCGCCGGGTGCCCGAGGTGACACGGAGGGCAAGGCACAGCGATCGATCACTCACCGCCCCACGGACACACGACTCCTCTCCGCTCATCTGTCACTGTCGCTCATCTCTCTGTCACACACACTCATACACAGGCATGCAGAGCAACACAAATGTGTGCACAGCATTTACAAACACACACACACAGACGTCTTACAACTAATCTGTCTCAGTGTGTCATTAACTTGTCACCGTGTGTGTGATCTTAAAGTCATCAGATTTTTTCTCACTAGTTTGCAAGTAGTAGAAGAAACATGTAGAAGCTTTCAGCTGTTATAAATCCGTAAGTGTGACAGACGTCATCGCTCTCGAGGTTTCTGAAGGTTTTTT
>NC_084980.1:6885506-6933006 GCF_963691925.1 Scomber scombrus
AAAGGAATGAGTCAACGAAACAGAGAGGTGGAGGACAGCGGTAGAGACCACCCAGTCAGAATGTTGTTCTGCCCGTCAGCCCTGCGTTGCATATTATCACCTGCTGCTTTACTGCAGATGGCAAACTATCAAAGCAGAGCCGAAGGACAGGAGGAGAGACGAGAGGGAAGGCTTAGAGACGATACTCAGCAGCAGACAGGAGGGTTTAGGTTTAAGAAGGTAGAGGAGGAGGTGGAAGTTGTTATCACCTGTCAAGTGCTGGTCAGTTCTATCACAGTAAATGATGTTGATTCTGTGTGTTTTTCTTGCTAACAGGCAATGCAAGTTATTGAATGTGAAAATATATAAAAACCAAAAAAAATCCTCATATTTGAGAAGCTAAAACCAGCAAGAATCTGCCATTTTTGCTTGATAATTACATGAGTACTAATGAAGCAATATTAAAACCGTTAAAATGTTGTGTCTATCCACTATGTCAACGCAATAATAAAATAATCAAAGTTAAATGAGCAGTTAAACATTTTGTAAAATGCTAACTTGACCACTTCATATTCAATAGACAGATATGAGAATGGTATCTATCTTCCCATCTGCTTCTCAGCACTTACCGAAAATGACGATTAGCTAGTTAGCAGGCTAACGTTAGCATTCCGTTTTAGTATTCCCGATACCAAATGATTGCAGACAGCTAAATTAACACAATAAACCTAATGATGGCTTATATCAGACAACATTGTGTTGATGCTTAGTGCAAAAAACTTACATGTTGCGCACTTACCGAAAATGACGATTAGCTAGTTAGCAAGCTAGCATTAGCATTCACATTGGCGTCACATTACCAAATAATTACAGTCTGCTTAATGCACCCAATGGCTTATATGGGACAACATTATAGTGGTGCTTAGTGCAAAAAACACGAATAATTTACTTTTGTATAACGCAGCGATGTTCAGTGTAGTTACCATGTTAAGAAGTGTTTACCTCTCCCTCCGCTACATTGCCAAGATGGTAACTATTGAGGGCGAGAAGTGTCCATAGTTCCACACTCAACTTTTTGACTGTTTTGAGTGCACCGTCCAGGTACTCACGGTGCACTGTATTTTTCCATACATTTCAGGGTGAACTCACTTATGCACTCAAAATATTAAGTGTAGTTTGAGACAAAGCACGTTTTTCAACAACCAAGCTAACTGTTGTCTCTCCACCTGTTGTTCTTCACAGGGGAACAAGAAGCTGTGCCCGCAGTGCAACACCATCACCTCACCTGGAGACCTGAGGCGTGTCTACTTGTAAAAGAGCACACACCCCCGCCCCCACAACGTTTCTTCATCCTTCCGATCCATTCCTCCATCATCTTGGATTTCTTCTCCCCCGTGTGATCATGATTTGTTTTTTCTTTTTTTCCTCGCGGCCCGGGTCGGTAGCTCCTAAACCTTCCAAGAGCCCACAAAGACAAGACGGGCTGTCTTTGAGACTCTGGCTCTTTCAGGAAACTTGGCTTGAATTCATGACTTTGAGCACAGCGCTCACCGGCTGTCTGCTTGGCCACCCACGAAAAAAAAAGCCAGAAAGAAACATGCGGATGCGCTGCAGTCCTACTGGCCAACAGGCTTAATGTGACTCCCTCTACATACTGAAGAACTTTATATTCAGTGGAGAGCCTGATGCATCCAGCTAAGCCCTGCTGAGACCTGGTAGCTTCACCCCGCTGGAGCTGGACCTAAAAGGAACTTCTTAATACAGAATCTAAAGACTGCTCCCCCTTCCTCCTCCTCCTCCTCCTCGTCTAGCTCTTGACATTTCAGTGGTGCTGGACAACAGGCTGATGACTTGACAGAAAGCTGCTTTTAGTTTGTTTTTCCTCCTACTCCCGACAGAGAGAAAACTCTTATCTTCACGCCCCTGTTGCTTAAGAGAATTTTAAAAAAGAAAAAGAAAAAAAAAAGGGCCTGTCCACTAAAACTGAGCTTTCAACCAAACTGAGAATAACCTCACCACCTTGAAAAGGAGTTTGACACTCCTCCTCCTTCTCCACCTATTCTTCTTCTCCTTCCCCTACCCTACCTTTCCTCCCTCTTTCGTGGTGTTATAGTGAAGTAAACCAAAAGCCCCCCACCCCGCCCCTCCTCCCCTCCCTAAGATGCAGTGCAAGCACATGTAATATAGTTCTATGTATGTTTACAATGTTGGGTGTAAATGACATAGAGTTCACACACACACACACACACACACACACACACACACACACACACACACACACACACACACACACACACACAAACACACACACACACATATGCACACATTTACCATCAGCAAACACACACACACACAAAAGTATATAATATCAAAGTCCTGTTTTTAGTTGGAAGGGTTTGGGAATGATGTTTAAGGGGGGGCGGGGGAGGGGGTAAAAAAAAGGCTTAAATTTAAAAAAAGGCCTTGTGTATTTTTAAAAAGAAGATCATTTGAAGATCCGTCAAAGTTTTATTTCACTGTACAGGAATTTAAGAAATTAAGTAATAATAAACTACTCGAGACTAGATGGTCAAGATTTAGGTGGTGTAATTTTTTTCTGCGGAGTACCTTGAAAAACTGTAGATCTGAACATGAAGCAAGGATAGATTTTTTTTTTCTCGTTAGTCTTAACGAACGGAGAGATTCCTTATCGCCCAAGACTTACTGCGACCAAGCAGACCGATGGAACCTCTCCAGTTGCAACAATGTCCAACTGAGCCTCTTCTTTTAACCTCCATCTGCGCTTCTTCTCAGTTGGGGAGTAACAACATGCTCAGATCATAGTCTAGACACTTTATTTTTGTTTAGTTTTACCCCTACATGTCTCAGAAGAAAGCTTTTTTTTCCCTCCATTGTTCTCATACTGCTATGCTGCAACAAAAAAAAAAAAGGTCCCGAAAATGGCAAACTCCCCGAAGGGCAGGTTCTTTCTGACTATAATAAGACGAGATGGATGACCAAGACTGTCAACCTCCAGATCACGCAACTCCCCTCCTCCTCTTCCTCCACCCTCCTCTTCCTCCCTCCAACCTCCTCCCCCTCCTTCCCTTTTACGGCAGCAGCAGCCAAGGTGGTGGTGTGCTTTGTGTTTGTAAAACTATGTATTCTGTGATGTCTGTATTGTTGTAAGAAATGCTGAAAAAAAAAAAAATAAGAAAAAATAAAACTTCTCAAATATCATGAGTGGTCCTGTTCACAGAAAAACCTCCCCCACCCCTCCCCGGGGCGGTAAAAATAAGACAAGAAGTGAAGAAAGTGTTCCCGTTGTTCACTGAAGTATTGAAAATAAAGGTGAGGAAGATGGCCTTAATGCAAAAGAGACACATATTCTGTTCATGTGCATTTTCATCTCAGTGTCAGTAGTGTTTGCTCCCTCCCTCTCTCTCTCTCTCTCTCTCTCTCAAAGGGACTTTTTTGCATCTGAAGTTGATCCGTCTCCATCCACTGTGAAATAATGTATAAAAAGGCCCACACCTTTTGTTTTCAGAGAGAAATAGAAGGGGTCTGGGATCCCTCTTTATGACAAGACAAATAATTCCAGGGCGAGTAAAGCATGAGCTGATTGGCTGCGATGGCTGAGCTCATCTCTATTGATGAATCTTTTTCTCGCTTTACCCCCACCCCACCCCACCTTTGGTTTTAGCTCATTATGTAGCTACAATTCTTGGTAGAATAACACTCGACAGGAGAAACAGGATGTGCCGCTACTCCGATTTCCCTCCGACCCCCCCCTCGGTTGATTGGAACCTGCCCCAAAGATGACAAATTGCACAAGAGGATTGTGTCAGAACTAATTTGTGTCTTGTATATTCTTGGAAATGGTACATGTCTTTCCCGTTTGTAAACTACATTTGACATTAATTAAATGATTGTAAATCTCAACTGACCCCGTTGGATTGTCTTGTTTCTATTCCCCTTTATCGCTGCCAATGCATGTGTGCCAAAGGAAGCATTTTCACTGTTACTTTACAGTCATTCTGCTTCAGAGGTCTGTGGGAGTCTGAACTAATGTCAGTAGGACACAACATAGAGATTAACAAAGTTTGAGCAAGTCAGGAGGAACAGCAGCGTTACACCTCAAAGTGTTTTTGGGGGGAACTACTGTATATGTGAAAAAGTTATATGAAGTCTTTTATGGCTTCTCCTCTTACTTACAATGGTTATCAGAGATCAGGTGTGCCATGCCAGTATACGTAGATGGCATCGTAGCAACTGATTTTAGCTGAAGATGTCCGATCAAGAGTACTCATTATTGATCAGTGCATCAGAACGTACTTCAGTCAACCCTATATCCAGTCTGCATGGATTATGACGTGGAACGCCAACACCTGTGTGGTCTGGTCCACTGCAATATGATATTAGGGATTCTATCTTTGTAAAATACGGCAATCAGCATTACTCATCCAACCACAACATGTTTTCATTCTGATTTATATCGATGTACAGGTCTTTTTAGTTTAGTTATTATTATTAGTAGTAGTAGTAGTATGAACCTATAGTTAATGTTATTCTGGTTTAGCATACATGGGATCTTTACATGTTTGACACTGTATAGACTACAGTATTTAACCCACAGAAATGATTTAACCCTTGTTAGCCTGAAGCAGAGCTGTCCAGCCCTGTTAACATGCAGCAGCTTGTTTAACTTTCCCTCAACATCCAACTACGAAGACTATTTGGAGTTAAATGTAGCTGCAGCTTTCTTAACTCCAAAGTAATTTGGCTGTGAATGTGTATTTTGTCCTGTCAGTTATCAGAAGTCCATAGTCAAGATAATGAGATAAATTATCGTTATCATGAGAAAATAAGCTTTGTTATCTCCAGATAATCAAATAATAAACTCACGATTTTGAGATAAACGTTTGACAAGCACGTGACCTGAAGCTGCTCTATGATTGGCTTCCTTCAGTTTTGCCAAGGCGCAGCTCAGTGTGCCCCAGACACGCCCACTTTTAATAGCAGCGAATTGTTTTTGTTTCATGTTTTTTAATCTACTGTGATTGGACAGTTGTGGCTGTCATTCACACCCTCCCGTCAGCTGCTGTCACCATACAGACTGTATATAAAATGGACGTAACATCCGTGACGTCACCCATTGGTTTGTGGACTGCTGCTTGGAAGCGAATAGTATCGGATCTGAGCAGCGCCATCTTGAAAATTTCCAGTGCATGCCGGGTAAAATAAAAAACACGGATTTTACTTATATGGGCATGAGGAGGAGCAAGAGGCGCCCTCCTGAACCTGTGAACCAATCAACCTGTCAATCACGACGTAGCCACGCCCTAATGCATACCCTGCTTTATCGTCAAATATAAAATCAGGGAGGCCAAAATTTCACAAATTAAAATCATACTACATTGAAGAAGGCTTTTGAGACCATAAACACATTTTGAAAACATTTACTGAGGTTAGAAATCAAGTGAGAAGTTGGTGAATTCTCCATTGACTTGTATAGAGACGGAAGTTGACACCAAAACGGTCGCCCCCTAGTGGCCTTTTGATAGAATGCAGTTTTAAATTACTTCCGCGTTGGCATCATTTCAGAGGACAAGGAGCTCCCCGCCTCGCTGTCACCCAAACTCCTGCTGACGGTAGTTTCAGGAGATGACGTTAAAGTGGAGCCACGGAAATTAAAGAAGATGATTTGGTCATTTCTCTACAAAAACATAATTTGACAAAGACTTAAAAAAAAAAGGGGATAAAGCAGTTTGGACCGGACCAGCTTCAGCAGCAGCAGGTGATGAAGGGGCTGAGAGTTTCTTCCGCTGCTGTTATGATAAACGGAGCTGGCTAGCTGGATGTGGTGTGAGATATTCCTTTTATTGCTTTATCTGTTTGCTGATTTAAAGTGTCGGCACTGAAACGTTGTGGACAATGACAGGGGAAGGAGACCTAAAACATCTCTGAAAAATGCAAACACGAAAGCTGCAGCCATCAATACAATAGCATGGAGCTAAGTTTTTTAGCAGGTTTAGCATTGCTGAGCTCTTTCTGCAGCTGTTTCACCACATCTGGCCACATGTGGACTTCCTCTATGCCAAGCTCCAGAAGAGGAACATAGATTCAGTCCATATCAATAAGTGCGTCCATCAGCTCGAACAGGACATGTAAAAGATCAGGTAGTAGCTGCATTCCAGTTATTAATATTGTAAACGATTAAAAATACATTATAAAAGACATAACTATGAATAAAGTGTAAAAGATTAAAATGCATAAATGCAGGATAAGAAGTAATGGAAGTAATTTTGACTGTTGCAGTTGATTTGGGGTATATTTCATTTTTAAAATAAGAAGTTAAATAAGTTATGCTTAAACACAGCAGTGTATAGTGCTAAATGCGCCATCTATTGTTGTGTTTAGGTATTGCATCTACTAACAGATTACAGTGAAATCAGGACTGAAGTCACAATAACTAAAATATATATGGTGGCATCTCTTTTTAAGCATATTAACTTATTGGTAACTTTACTTTAACTGCTAGTAACTTTAGGTGATGTGAGTGAACCCACCTCTGTGGGTCTGAGATACTATACTGGGACAAACCAGGGGACGTTATAGTGTGTTGTGTTGTTTTTAGATTGGTTTTCCTTTCTTATTTTTATTTTTTTGCTGCGGTATGAAGTGGTGCTACGGTTTGTTTGACACTAACCCTAGGACCACCAACCATCAAACTGCGCCCCCCCCCCCAAACATTTTTGTCCCCAGCCGCCACTGCCTATAAGTTTGAAAATCTGGTTCTGCTGCAACAAATTTTTAGCAATCCATCGTGATTCTGTTATTATTGAGTGAAATGCTAAATCAGTGGACGCCCCTTTAACTACAGTGTAAATATTTGCTCATCTGTTGAAGTTACATGTGAATCCATAGTGAAAATACATTTCCACAGATTTAAGCCGAGATACCTGCCTTCAGCAAAATGTATAGTGCACTGGTTGTGCTCTGGTCATTTAATACCATTTATAGTCGGCACATTGCGCAGCGGGCAGACGGTGGGGATGGGGGTTAATAACTGCCAATGTTTGCCCACAGACAATTTCAAAGCTAAACCTCTTATTAAAACTAAAAGAGTTTTCTTATTTGCATCAATCTATTTTCTCAGTGTCTATCAAAGCAGATATTTGATCTCACCACTACTCGGGGAACAGCTTTGTAGTGAGAGCTTTGTAGAAGATGCTGCCATGCTCAAAGCCTGTTTTCTATAAGGTGAAATAACCGCATGTATATGTGTTAGATCATTGTCTGAGTGAGTCATTAAAAAGACAAGTGTTGTCAGATGCTAATAAACTTTTATTGAAAGAGAGGAAACAGGGTTGCCAGGTCTGTGGTTTTCCCGCGGAATTGGGCTACTTTTGAAGTGTGGCCGCGGGTCACATTTTTAGTCCGCTGGTTGGGTAGACCTATTTTTCATGCAAATTACAATATCTATAAATAAAAACCCATATTTTAAATATAATAATAATAATATACTTTATATTTAAATCCTAGCAAACTGACTCCAGATCAGCACGTACACCCACGCCAACATGCCACCCACATACAAATACATGCCATGCTGTAATACTCTCCATTGCATCTCAATTCCAACTCTGGATGACTGCTTTTAATGAGGGCAAGCTAAACATTTATGTGTTACTTTGTAGATATTACAAAACATTTAGTAATTATAGCAATGCTGTTTGACTTTAAATGCAGTGTATATGGTTTGGCACAGGCATATTTTAAGATCTGGAATTGGGCTGGTTTCAAATGGCCATTGTGCGAATTTGGTCACACAGACCTGGCAACCCTAAGAGTCTTGCTTCAAACCCAAATGCTGATTCCACTGATCCCAAAACCACATTGTCTTAGATCACATTTCTGCCAGGGGAACCAATGTGAGTGCAACCATTAGCTGGCACTTCTTTACAAATTAAGCCACTTGCAATTAAGTAACTTGAGTCAGTCAAAATAAAGCAGCTGGAGGTGCTGTGTTCTTCATATTTCTGACGTTTGGGTTTGGCTCCTGTAGTTTTCAAGTTCCAATTCCCTTAGTATTACAAATTGCTTAATTTTCACACTTTGGGGGCCTTAATTGCCTCCATGAGCCACCACTGCTGCTAGAACTTGTTGACTGTGCTGGTTAGCGGGCCAAATCAGCCAGCCAAATTACAATAACTTACTTGTTTTATGAACAACTAGCGTGTTAATTTGTCTTGACCTATTGTGGTTAGAATCCTGAACAAGAAAATCATAAACAGGCTGGTAACGAATAACCAAATCTTGACACATAATTTAATTTGGATCACGTTGTGACTTCAGTCCTCCGGCAGGACTTTCTCAAGTAAGTCCTACTGTTAGATCATGCAGGATTAGTGAGTGATTAAAGTGGTTTGTAGGGAGCAGGGCTGCCATTTTACTGGTTACTGAAGCTGATCCAGAAGACAGCATTGCCATCTAGAGGACTTTAACACACAGTCAACTGCTCTCTCCATAAAACTCCATTTAATCCCACTACTTCTATCAGGCAGCTATAACTATCAGCAGTTTGCCAGATGGCGTCAGCATGCTTGGAGGAAAGGTGTGTGTGTGTGTGTGTGTGTGTGTGTGTGTGTGTGTGTGTGTGTGTGTGTGTGTGTGTGTGTGTGTGTCTGCATACTCTTGTTAAACAGTGTTATATAAAAAACCAACCCTGCTAAACATTAGAGCTCATTTAGCAGCCGCCTGTAACATTAATTAGCAAGAATTACAACAATATGATCTCTCTCACCACTATTTGGCGCTCAGATCTGTATCCAAGCCTTAAACAAAAGCAGTATTGCCTGTTCCTACCCAGACTAAGATGAGGCCTTATTAGACTCAGCCCTGCCCAGTAAGCGCTCCTGTAAGTGCTGTCAGATGGTAATAAAGTTGGAGTGAATCAGAGGCGACCACAGCAGGAGATAGGCTTTGTAGAATAATCCAGAGCTTTGTTTAGCTCCTGGACCAGATTCTGTATATATGAATATACACTGCAGTCTAATAGGTTGGTAATGAGTAAGTAATTTGGATATTAACACTTTTTTAGATGTTTATTTTTGTGTGTGCATCATTGATTTGAAATCAGTATGACTTTTGCTGCATTTCTTTGAGCAATTGTGGCTCTTTAATAGGACCAGACCTAATTTCAAGATTACCTCCAGACATATTTCAAGACTTAAATACCTACTTTAAATAATCATGTGTGTCTGATAACTTGATGATAACTGATAACTAAAGATTGTTTGTAACTTTTGATGTGTTTCCATTGCTGCAGAGTCTTAGTATAGCTTCACTTTGACACATTCTGCCTGGGAGTGAAATAAGCCTGGAGACACCTCGATACACCTGGAGATATAACCAAATGTGAAGTGTCTCGATGGGTTTTGTTTCTTTGTGAGGTTAAACCGGTAGAAACTGGCAAAAAGCTATTTTAAACAGGTATGATATAGGGCAGCAAAAGGCAGGAAGGGACTGCAAAATGTGTGTAGATTTAAGAAAAAAGCTCAAGAGATGGCAAATGACATATAATAGGAAAAACTTAAACACACAGAGGTGGCAGCAGAGGCAGATGTGTGGCTGAAACCTAAGGCCCGCCCACTGAAGGCTGGCTTTAGTGGTTGTGTTGACCAGTCATTTTCATTTTATCATCTTTTAACTGTACTGGGTATAAGAGGAATGAGCTGAACATGTTTTTGATGTTGGCTAGCATGAGGTAGCTGAAGAGGCTTGGTTGGGGTCGGGGTTGATTTGTTTGTTTGATTGATGAGTTTTGAGCTACAACATGGTGCTTAGCTTAAGCTAGCCCAGTTAGCTAGCTCTCAATGTGTGTGCACTGTAGGTTTCAAGTTTCAGCTTCACACTTGTGGATGTTCAACCACAACCGGCTTATAAACTATTTATGATGTCATGTTTGTACATATATTAGCGTAACTTTCCGACCTTTGGCCAATTAATGTGAAAACCACGTTCTAGTGTCACATTCTGCACCTATATCATGCTATACATTTAATTCTGTCTTAAAGCAACAGTGAGGTGCCCATATGAACACAAAGAGGATTTCCTTGCTGCAATCATTCCTCCTGTTGGCACTGGCAAGTAAAATTTCCCCTTTAAATGCGCTTTCAATGCAAGTCATAGGGGCCACGGTTCACACAGCCATTTAGTGCAAAAATGCTGTAAAAGTGAATGTGAAGCTTATATGAGGCATCAGCAGTCTGAGTTTGTCATATCAAGTGGATATCTGCTACATTTACAGTCTTTTTTTAGCATCAAATTCTCTCTTTGTGTTTCCCTGTTGAGCTGTGGTGGCAGTATAGTAACAAAAAGAGGGACTCTGACACTAAAAAGACTAACATTAAAAGATATCTACTTGATTTGATTCATTTGGACGGCTGAAGCCTCACATTAGCTTCAGATAAATACATTTTTTTACACAGGAGGACTGTGGATCTTGTCCCCCATCACTTACATTGTAAGTGCATTATGAAAGGATTCTCTAATGGTCAGTATGGTTGATAATGGCAAGAAAAACCTTTTCATTTGGGCTCTTGGCTGTTGATTTGAAAAAAATGTGTATTTCTGTGTTGCATTAAAAGAAAAGTCTGGCTTTGGCGACTCTTAGTGGTAGTCACACAAACAATCCTAACAAAATCTACTTTATTTTGAATATTTTGAAAAATGCTTTAGTCTCATCTCATTACCGCTTTTAAACAAAGTTAATTCACCAACATTTTCTCAATGATACAGGTACATGCTGCAATAAGAATATTCATATTCTAACAATTTCAACTCATGAAAATATCAAAATTATTCCTTAAAACTATTTGTCTGTACAAAATTTAGTGTTTAAAATTGGTATAATGGTAGATTATTTTTGATCGTTTGTGCATTTATAGTGTTTCAACATGTGTGTGTGTGTGTGTGCGTACATGCATGCGTGCGTGAGTGTTTGAGTGACATACTGTTAATCCCACTGATGTCAGATCCATAGAACTATCTTTTGGAGGTCAGACAGTGTGTGTCCTAATGTGGATGTACACAGTATGGTGTGGTCATTATTGGCATTTCACACACACACACACGCATACACACATACACACATACACACACACACACACACACACACAGACACACACACACACACACACACATACACATACACATACACACACATACAAATACACATACACATACACACACACACACACACACACACACACACACAGTTTGACATAAACTGCATATTGATTCAATCACTGACTTAGAGAGAATAGTATTGGCCAGTTCCCTACAGTGTGTGTGTGTGTGTGTGTGTGTGTGTGTGTGTGTGTGTGTGTGTGTGTGTGTGTGTGTGTGTGTGTGTGTGTGTGTGTGTGTGTGTGTGTGTGTGTGTGTGTGTGTGTGTGTGTGTGTGTGTGTGTGTGTGTGTGCGTGTGTGTGTGTGTGTGTGTGTATGTTTAGCTCCAAGTTTGGTGCCAGAGGTGCCAGAAAATCTATTGTAGAGGCGCCTGTAGAAAGAGGCAGGAAATTGAACCAGTTGACAGAAGAACTCCCCAAGGCTGCTCCAAGAGTCATTAGGGCCATTTAGCTCATCAACTAACTCCACCCAAAAAAACCACTAGCTGTGTTCCCATGGTTTATGTTTCCTACTCAGATTCTATCGTGGGGCTGAGTTGTAAATTCTGAATGAAATCACAAAAATTAGTCAAATTGATGAAGTTTGGAGAATGTGGATATGTGGGACAGTGATTTATACACCTGTCAACATGTAGTGGAATTTAAGTACAAATAAGTACTTACTATACTTAAGTATTTAAATGTTAAGTTATAATGAAGTATTTACATTTTATGCTGCCCTATATTTCTACTGCACTACAGTTCAGAAAGTTTATTTGACAACTATCATTACTTTGCAGATTAAGGTTTTACAACATGTTTGTAACATGATGCACAGGTATTGATACATTGCATTGCATTGGCACCCTCAGGGGCCCCTGGGCACTGAAGCTCATGTCCCCCAAACACCTTATATTTTATTCTGATTGGATAACACTGCTGTTGGGTGGAAACCTTGTAACTCCATATTTTGTTTTGGACATACAAGGTTTCTGATAGTGACCAGAATTATCTACATCATAGAGAATAAGTCAAGCCTTGTGTTGTATTTTTGTAGAGCCTGACCAACAAAAAAAAGCAGTAAGCACACTCATTCTTTTTCTCCCATCATTGAGGGCCCTTTTCTGCTCAAGGGCCTCTACACAAATGCCCAGATTGCCCCTATGGTACATCTGGCCATGCTCTGCCTCAACCAGCTCTGAACATGAGTATTTCTTACCTTTGATATTAAGTTTTTCTTATTGGACTTGCATACTTTCACTTGAGTAGAATTGTGAACACTTGTAGCAGTGTATTTTTACACAGAAGTTTTGTCACTTTTACTTCAATAAAGAATCTGAACACTTTATGCAGTAAAGATAGAACAGTGGTGATAGTTGCTTGGTAAGTCCTGAAAACCAGACATGTTGCACCTAATAACAATGAGTCAATTGGTTAATATTTGTGTTACTTTATCATTATTGTACATGATTTATATCACCTTCACAGATTTTAGTAAAACAGGATGTTATCTTGTTGTGTCCAGCCTACATAAATGGGACTTGTCCACCTGCAGTGACTGAGAATATCCACAGGGTGGCAGTGTTTGGTAGCAGACACCATGCCAGCTGGTCAGACGACACCCTGTCATTATTGTAACTCCATAGTTTTGCTTTTCAGTACGTTATCTGGTACACGATGGCTATATATTAACTGGACTACTAAGAGGACAATTTGAGATCATATGTACATATTATGTAATGTGTTGTAATCATAACAGGTGCAGCATGAAGATAAGCCACTCAGGAAAATACTGATAGAAAATACTGAACTGATTTTGACCTGATTTTAAAGATGTGTCCCTGTGACGTAATGAAGATACGGTTAAATAAAACAGTGATGTATATATATATATATATGTAAATTGAAGTTGTCCCCTTATTAATATGTAGGAATGCCAGCAGTCAATATGGAAAAAGGACAGAGGAGAGAGCTGGGAGAAAAATGAGTCGCGAGGTCATCTCGTCTGTTTCATCTGCTCCTTCAGTCCCCTTCACCACTCCTCCTTTCATCTCGGTCAGCCCCTAGGGGAGAACACTGGCCCTCTGTGTGTGTGTGTGTGTGTGTGTGTGTGTGTGTGTGTGTGTGTTTGTGTGTGTGTGTGTGTGTGTGTGTGTGTGTGTGTGTGTGTGTGTGTGTGTGTGTGTGTGTGTGTTTGTGTGTGTTTGTGAGGGAAGAGGGGGGAGGGTTGGGGTCTTGCCACAGGATCCCCATATCTTGAAAGGGGGAGATGACAACATAAGATAATGGTGAAAAGGCATAACGGGTGTGTGGAAATGTGTGTGTGTTTCGTGGACAAGGGGGGGCGGTTTAGGGGTGTTCCTTTCCTATCCAACCTCCCCAAAAACCTGTGATATTCTACCTGCTCGTCTTTACGACCCCTCCACCCCTAGCCCCACCCCCACCCCTTGCCCCTCAAACTTGCATTATATAGTGTGCTCTTTTCTATGAATGAAATCTATCACCTTTGTTTCCACTGCTCTACAGGAATGGGGAAAACAAGTTCAGTTACAATTGGACAGATTGTAGTAATTATACATAATATTATAACAAAGATTAGAACACAGACCTCCAACTAAGATCTAATCTGCCAAGGTGACCATTACTTTCTTCACCAACATAATACTCCAACTCATTTTAGTTCAAGGCCACATTCAGCCCAATTTGACTTCAAGTGGAATAGACCAGTACAACCATTGTATAATAATCTATAAATAATACGTAATATATGTAATATATAACTTTATTCTTATTAACAGCATGAGATGTCTCAAGAAAAAAGTGTCCGTTTTTTTCAGATTATTTTGCACAGAAGCTGCTGATTGAAAACATTTTGCACAACGTTCAATAAATAAATGTTTTAAATATGACCACAATATGTATTCATTGTTTTTTCATAGAACTGGTCAGGGTAGAAAAACCTGTGAAGCATGGCATCATACTTTGCATAGTTATCCAGTGGGCTGGATTAGACCCCATATGTTTGACACCCGTGTCAAACATATGGGGTCTAAGTGCAATTTAATCAAGCGCAACTGCCTTATTATACCCTTTGTCTGTCATCACTAACATGATGACTCGATACACACCTTCCCAGGCATTTTGATGTGGTGTATGCAAAGCAACACTCACATCCTGCTCCTCGTGTAAAACGCAAGCGAGGCATGACCCGTGTTCACTCACTAATCTTGTGTCAGAATCCCATGTCAAATCCTAACCGCATGCTGTGAACTGTTGACATATGAGGTGGGGTGACATATGGTGTTATGTCGGTCAGTTGGATTCCTCTGTCACCTCAAGTCCCACAATTGACTGTGACTGACTGTAGTTCATTTTAAAGACTGTCACAAAGTTTGAACAGGACTTTATCTGTGTATATTTGTTTATCATCCAGTGTTTACATGAAGAAGTCATGTTTGTTGAGTATTTGTCACAGATTACTTCTCACCAAAAGGTTCAGAAAGGCAACATCACCACGTTCCTGTTAATGCAACCATGCTTTAACATTACAAAACAAGATTTTCTGAATATTGTAAGTCATGAGATCATAAATAATATGGCCAAAACTAAATAAATCTCCTAAATCTACCTCTAAAAAAGAGAGGAAATACATGCCTTAACTTGATTAGTAATATAAATAAAAATGTTGTTTTAAAGTTACTCCAAAGGATTTCAGTGTATACACATTACAACACATTACATAAGGTAACAACAGGCCTGTTTACAGGAGCTACTAATCTTCCCAAAGCCTGACTGTAAGGTAATGATAAGTTCTGTTTGCAGGGCGCTTTCTTTAATCACCAAGGAGCTCAAGTCAAGATCAACAAAAGGTGATAGACAATACACACACACACACACACACACACACACACACACGCACACACTGACACACACCTGCTCACAAGGAAGGAAGAAGTCCTAGTCGTTTTTCTATTTGAAGATTTCGCAGTGAAATATTGAGTTTCTATGAGTTTCTTGAGGTTGAAGGATGAAAGTCTTTGGTCAAACTCAAAGTTGATCTCATTCACAAAAGCAGAAATTAAACCTAAAAATATGACATTCACAGTTTTTTTCTTGTTGTCCGTTGTGCAAAGTTGCACATTTCTGATTTCAAAATGATGATTGTAATCTCAAAAGCAGAGCCTAACTCTGAGCTGTTTGATGAAGAAGGAGGATATTCAAAAACATGTGGTCCAGGATATCCTGTAGAGTTCAGTTATCGTTCATTTTATTGCTCCTGTCTGAACACACAGATAAATTGATGATAAGCCATTTTCTCAGTGGAGCCGCGCCCCCCCACCCCCCCAACCCTTGTCCCAACTCCTCTGTGGATTGTCCTTTACTAATCAGATAGCCACATAAACTAATCCATGTTATAATCTCATAAATAAGATGGCAGTTTGTCAAAGGGGAAGAGTCAAGTGTGGTTGTTTATTGTTGTTAAGTTTTTTTTTACGACTAAATGGTTAAACTTCATCCACGAGCAAACAGTGAAACAATGCTTGGTTAGCGGAGGCTTAAACACAGGTGAGAATTATAGTGAAGCTGTTTAAGTGCTGCACACACCCGCTCTCACACACACACACACACACGCACGCACACACACGAACACACACACACACACACACACACACACACACACACACACACTCACACACTCACACACAGTTACATTAACTGTTTCAGAGGGATCATAATAGCCTTTATTGTGAATTGTTAGATATTTGAAAGTTGGTGCAAATACTGGAAAATTATCAACCCCCCTACTACCAGACTGACTGACCTGACTGTCTTTGGATGGGATTAAAGTCAAATAGAGCTTTAAATTCTCCTCAATTTTTGTGTAAAGGAATATAAACTATGATGACACAGCAATTAAAAAGTATGCCTCTAAATGGGCATTTCCCATGGCATCAATTCACTGATATTTGATGGAGAAGAAAATGTGCCATCAACTCCTGTGGTGATTGGAACAAGTCATTGTCCTATATTAATTTCTTCCTTTTCAACAAGCCTGCATATAGCCAGTTAGCAACAACATTCATTTACATTCAGGAGAACCCGTTGTGCTGTTAAGTTTGTCTTTCACTCAGAAAATGAAAACTAGCAAGCTCGCTGAATGGAAGCTAGTTAGCCTAGCTTGCTTACGTTGGCAGTAATAAGCCGACCGCTACATGTTACTTCCTGTTCACGTTACTCATAATTTTACGTTGTATAGCGCTCCAAACAGTGCTGCCAGTGACTCAGCAGCACTGTTTGGAGCACTATAACAACATAAAATTATATGGAATTTCTTCTCTTTAGTTATTACAGTAGCCTGTTGAAACCGCATTTATACTTTAAGCTTCTAAGTAGGCATTTCCCATGACATCGACTGATATTTGAGGGCTGGTGTTGCTGTCAACTCCTGTGGTGACTGGAACATGTCATTGTTCTGTCTAGCCCTCGTACGTTGATATAAGACATCTGTTTCCCCTTTTTCAACAGGCCTGCATGCAGCTAGTTATCAACAACATTTAACATTTACATTATGGAGAATCCATTGCGCTGTTAAGTTTGTCTTTTAGTCATAAAGTGAAAGCAAGCAAGCTGGCTAAGTGGAAGCTAGTTAGCCCAGCTTGCTTATGTTATACATTGATTAACCAACCGCTACACGTTACTTGGAGCGTTATAATGACATAAAATTATACGAAACTTGAATTTGTTCTCTTTGGTAATTGCTGTTTTAATCAAATACATACACATCTCAAAACAAACACAGAGGATAGCCTACAGTTCAGTTCTTTGTGAGAATGATTGGTGTTTCCTTGATCAGCATTTTTTTGAGTAATTTGCATAATAAGCGTGATAGCTTCTAAAGGTCACACACAACCTTTTTCAGTATAAAGGGTGTGAGCAAGGCAATGTTTGTGCAGAATGACTGTGATGCAGAATAAACTCAAGCTGGGGTTTAAAAAAAACAAACATTCAATAGAGTTTTTGTAGATGTTGTCTCGTGGTACAAGTCTACAGAGCAACTGAAGGATTATCTTTCTACGGATAAGGATTAGGGATGCGTGAAAAAATTTAAATTCTGAGTTTAAAGTCAGAATTTGCTTTAAAATCCTCTTCTCTTTCTGTATCAGTCTCACTTTTCTCATTTTAGATTGTTCAGGGGTGTGCTGGAAATAATTTGTGTAAGCTCTAAAAATGTTCTAGTTATCCCTTTACCAATTTGGTTCTGATCGTTTGGTCCAGTTGTCCTGTCAGTTGGTGTATTTGTGTAACCTTCTGTTCATGGTGTTTTTTTGGAATGATTAACCTTTACTGTCTTAGATGCAGCCTGTGTTATGGGTAGATGCTACCCAAACATCTAATTTTTCAAAGGAAAGAAAAAAAAAGTTGTTATTTTTTTTTGGACAATTTTGCATGATAGCCTACTGTTGGTGGTCTTATCCAATTAGTTACATTCTGTGCATATGAAGCACACACTTGCATTCAATAACAGCAAGCAAGTCTAACAAAAAAAAAAAAAAACTACAACGCAGATACACATTAGAGAGACAACCACAAACAATGAACAAATGAATGAATGAAAGATACAGAAAAGTGTGTGTGTGTGTGTGTGTGTGTGTGTGTGTGTGTGTGTGGGGGGGGGGGGGGGGGGGGTTGTTCCCAGAGAGGAGGGGGTGAAATGAGGGATGAATGAGAAGGCCAGAGGAGAGCCTTCTGTCTATATGTGTTGTGTGGCTGAATAGATTAGAGGCTGTGTGTCGCCTCAGGCTCTACCTGACAGGCTGGCTGACTGCCTGCCTGCTCATCATTCTTTGGCTGACTGTACTCACCTGTTCAAATACATCCCTCACAAGAGGACGGGGGGGGGGGGGGGGGGGAGGAGGAGGAGGAGTTGTAGGATGGTTATAGGATGGTTATGAAAGTTAAAGATCACCTTGTATTGTGTTGCTCCAACTTGTTTCACACTCTCGTCTTCATTTAAATAATATTTTTAATAAATCATTTTCACGTTCTTTGCGTTTGTAAGGTTTCCACACATCTACTATAGGGCTTTTCATTGCCTGTTTCAGTTGTTTAAATGTATTCAGTTCCTGCTTTTGATATGAAAAAAAAGAGTCAGCTAAAATCATAATCACATAAGGCAAGCAACAAACTGAATGTTGATAAGATACATCATTATACCATCTTTTTTCTGTTGGATTAGAGAAATTCTAGGGATCCTAGCTGAATAGTAATGATGATTTCCGTATTCAAGTTTAGCATTGCCAGTGAAAATAGTTTCCCATGTGGATTGTTGTTTTTGGCGGCGGACTAAAATCCCCAAATCCCATGAAAAAAACAAAACCAACAATTAGCTGATCCTGGTAATACTTATTCTTCAGTGCTACAGATCTCCATTGTAGTCAAAAAACTATTAAACAAATCAATGAGCTACACTGTTGCTCTGGGTGACCTATTCCTGTAAATATTCACTAATGCACCAATCATCCGCGCCTCCTGGTTGATAAGGCTTGCTAAAAATGACAGTGCCCAGCTATTTTAGGAAACTATTCAGCGTTTATTTTTTAATGAAACTACAGATTTGTGACCCTTTGTTTATTTTTTATTTATGATTTCAGAAGCAGTATGAGCTGGGATGTTAGTCACAGAGTTTGATTGACAGGCGTTATGAGGAAGTGCATGATAAAGTACGAGTGTTATTTTCTTGTCATGCAAGGATGGTTTGGGTTCATGAGGTAAAGCTGAAGCATGCCTCCCTGGTCTCTTCCTTCTCTTCTACTTGAATATAGGTGAGTGCATTTGAGGTCAACAAAAACGTTGAAACGTTTTCGTCACATGACATAAGCTGCATTAACCTAACTGTCTCCCTAAAGAGTAATAAATCCTTGGCTGGATCTTGCCTTTGGAGGAATCAGAAGAAAAAAATATGCCAATGTCAATATGAAGTAGCAAAACGGATCCTCTTTTGCTCTTTGTAGTTGTTTGCTTTGCAAATATTACATGTCTTTTATGAGTCGATCGAGCTGACATTATCTATCAAACTTTAGCATAAAAACATAGAGACTCACACAGGATCTCTCATTTTACAACTCAGTCTTCTTGAAAAGGACAGGGAGCCACTTGTGGCATTGACAAAGACAATCTAGAAACACCATCAGGAGCCTTTCTAGTTGCTCCTAAATTAGAATACATTTTCTTATTTGTGACCCTCCAAAAATGGTGTGAACGCACAAAGAAACAAACATCTCAACTCTTCATGTGCTTCTCTTTCTCCCACTCTCTCCCCCTCTCCTACCCATCTCTCTCTCTCCACGTCTGTGTGTGCATGGAGGCAGAGGGATTTTGATGTTGTCCCAGACAATGGACAATTTGGGTGATTTCCTGTGCGCCAGTGTCATATGATTTTGTCCTGAGGCAGTGCTGTTCCAGAGCCTTTTGTCTGGCTGGCCTGAGCCATGGAAGTCAGACTTCCCTCTTTCTCTCCTTCTCTTTTCATGTGGCTTGTGTGAATGAGCCGGGTCCGCGGCTATTGTTGCGTGATTTAGTGATTTATCCATTGGATCCAATGACCGAGGGTTTAACGTGCAGTGTTAACTGTGTATTTGATACCACCATCCAGGTCTTTCACAGGGATACTCTCTCCACATAGGAAAGACGTGTGCATTGTGGGAAACAATGGCTTTTGTTGCGCTAGATAATGGAGAAGGTTTTAGAAAGGGGATTCATGTTTCTGTGGTGATAAGATAATTTTAATGTTTAAGTTGCATTAAAAATGGCGATAATCTTCTCTTTAGTTCCAATGAAGGGCTGATTGTCAGTTTTTTTTTTCTTCCTTTGCAGAGTTCACATTAAATGACCTGTTGAATTTGAGCTATTCAGTTATATCACCTCTACAGGCATGCTGTTCATGCAACATAATTTGCCTATTGCGACTGATTTGGAGGTGAATGCCTGTGTGCAACAGAAATGTCAACTCACTGAGTGGAATTGACACGACACAATTAAAATCAGGAAGTGTGTTTGTGTGTGTTTGTATGACAAGCCAAGTGATAAACTGGATTGACATGGATGGTAGAAATGATCTTAATCAGGAAATGTCAGCCTTAATGTGGGGCTTCTTGCTGCCTGGGCATGCCTCTAACCTGAGGATATAAATAAGCACTTGTATGTTAAGAATGTGAGAGCTGGACCTCAAATTCCAACCAGAGAGAGCAGTTAGAGGTGGTGTGATTGTGTGCAAATGAATCATGCAAAATTATGTCCTAGAGTGTAAAAATTCAGTGAGATTATTAACAAGTGACCCAAAGTAATATGTAACCAACATTTACCAAACCTCCCAAACCTGGTGCAAACGTTCACTTATGTAATCACAGAATCAAAGATAAGCAGAATTTTAAACTCTCTTATCATCATTCAGTTTTAAAAGAAACAAAACAAAAACATTATTTACAAGTGCATCCCAAAACCTGCTGTCAAGTTGTTGTTAAGATGAACAAGTGTTCCTTTTTATTTGCAAAAAGCAGTAAAAACCCTGGTTCATAACTGAACATGTATCACAGCTCACATAATCGGGCTGAATCAGGGTCCTTAGTTTAGGTAATGGAAGGGGTGGAAAAAGAGAGATCTCGGAATAGATAAAAAGAGGAAAGAGAGAAAGGGACAAAGGGGTGAACAAGATACAAGAGAAGATGTGAGGATGTTTTTAAAAGAGAAAACAAACAGTTGTAGGTGAGAAACTAAGAAAGAAAGAAAGAAAGACTGTTTTTCCGTATATGGGCAAGAACATTGTATACATCCAAATCTAGAAAGAGGTCTTCAGATGACATGACAGATTTGTGTTGGGGGAAGTGCAAAGGAGGACTGAGTCCTGTAGTCCTTTTTGAAAAGTCTTAATTCCTCAGAAGCTCCAGGAACAATACTCAGGAACTAAATGATCAACTATAAAAGTACTCGGTCGTACTAGTGGCATCCCACCATGTCTAAAAGTCTTTATACCTGTACTGGATGGACACTGCATACAGCTGGCATAACTGTTAGTTGGTCTGTTGTGGGGAGATGCAAAAATTGTTGGGGGATGGGGGGGGTTCTTGTCCAAGAACCGTGACGACAAGGCAAATTGGATGATAACAGATTAAAGGTAACAGTTTTGTCATTTGCTTGTGTCAAGACAACTACAGAGTCAACACGTTGTGCGCGATTGCCGTTGCGTGACTCAATATTCTTTGAGAAGATCCTGGCAAGGAGATGTGCAGAGTTTGAGTGGCTGAAAGTTGATGAAGTTGCCTGCACAACATTTGCATGTAAGCAATGAGGTGTAATCATAATGCTGGCAGCAACCTGTGGATACATGCAGTTTAAAGGAATGCCGCACACAACCTGTTTCATGCTCATGGCTTGTGTTTGACTAGTCAACGATGTTAAATACCACAACAATAGTTCCTGTTTCACTACCTCTTCCTTTTAGAAGGAATACACTAGGGTCTAGGGACCAAACAAAGTCCGTACACATATATGTATGTTCTTGTAAGTGTGTCTGCCTTCTTGGAAAAGTTCCAATAGTGGATTTGGGCCATAAGCAACCCTGACAGACAGGTTCAACCAACCTGTGTGCTCTCACTGTAACAGAAAGACAAACAAAGAAAAGAGGGTTCTTGCTGGACGTGTCACCAAAGGTTGCTTTATATTAAATGATTTCTTAATAACAGCAAACATCTATCCTGAAACCAAATGCGCTTTTTGTCTTTCGACCAGGAACTGGATTGAAAATAAAACAAAAACAGACAAGGTTTATTATTATTTTTTGGTCTTGGTTTCCAAACTGCCTTCATAGCCGGAACATTTCCTCTGTGTGTCTGCAGGTCTGTCTGTCACCTCCTGTGACCTCCAGCGAAGACAGACCTGTTGGCTTTGATCACACACTTGTTCTTTTACAATGCGCACCACACACACACACACACACACACACACACACACACACACACACACACACACACACACACACACACACACACACACACACACTCACTCACTCACTCAAGGGGCCTCAACATAGCTTTTCCTGTTTCAAGATAAGCTCCATCAGGTTGTGTTCGTAACAAAAGCCATGCGTACATTAGTGTGTGTGTGTGTGTGCGTGTAATTGGATCCTGTTATAGAAGATAGATTTGAGTGAAATGTTATGATCAAACCCGCTGATACTGAAAACCAAGAGGGGGTATGACATATGAGAGAGGAGAGAAAGAAGGAGGGACAGAGTGAGAGAGGGAGAGAATGAGTGCATGTGTGTGTGTATGTGAGAGAGTCGGTGGTCAAAAATCTGATTGGCCACCCTTGGTGCCCCCTGAGCCAGAGCGGTAGGTACTCGGCCTATGTGAAAATGAATGTAGAACAATCAGAACGGACCAAATTTGAAGCTGAAATAAATCACTATCATTACAAATAATAATAAATAAGTCATAATTATTCATCATTTATCATTATGAATCAAGGAATTTGATGAAGAACATACTTAAATTACAATATCCGCCCTCAATAAGTATAAACACCTGTCATGTATGTTGTTGCTTTGTCTCTTAATGGAGACACATTTCATTGAACTATACAGCAGTTTGCTTTAGTTGTGTCCTTATGTATAAATAACAGTGTCCATGTCTCTTTGTAAGTGTAAGATCACTATTGGGGTTATGGTTGATCACAAGAATCTTATCCTACTGAGGAACTACTGAAGTTGTGGAACATTTCGGAAAAGTCTTCTTCACTTCAGCTGTGTTTTGAAGTTGATTATTTTATCATATGTCTTTCATTATAATTTTACAATACCATGCAAAGAACAAAGACTACTGCTTTCCTCCTGAAACACACGGTCTTGCACAACTTAAGCTTCTCAGTTATGAAATAGATATAAATACAGTGTGAGTAAAGATGCAGGTTTTACCACCCATTCATACTTGTTTATGAGGCCGATCTTATCAAACCGGCATGAATGCAGGTTAAACATCAGGATGTGCGCTATCATGTTTTTATGGCAACAGGGTTTTTATGGTTTTGCTGATGTGCCATTGTGTTTCTCTGGCTTTAAAGATGCTCTTAAGAAGCATACAGTGTGTATGTATCAAAGGTATAAGCGTCTGTTGTAATTGTATGAGCCTTTTTGATCCAGAGAATTTATTTTTATTTTCTTCATTTGAAATCATCCTCACTTGTCGGCATTTCATTGCAGTGCTCCATGTGGGCATTTCAACATCCTGCATGTGTTGACTGATGCCTTTGCCCCTGACTTCACTTACCCATGTTAACCTTTTTCTCTTTTAAGTCCATAAACATTTCTTTCTTTCTAATGACATCACCCCCTTTTTTGCTTTCATACTCATCCACTGTACCAGTGCATGAACAACACTTGGTTAATAATAATCAGTGACATCTTACTCCATTCAGAGCTGTGGAGTGTTTCACAGATGGATGTTAGTTGAACCCAAACAAACAAACAAACAAGCCTTTTATGATCATTTTGTCACTTTTGGCACAGATACTAATCTACTAACTGAGCTAATACAGGAGCAAGCAGCCATGTCTACATGCAGTAACAGAGCTATGTAATGCTTGGGAACTAGTCTACCTTGTGCATATTATTATGTGTGCACAGACTTCTTCAGTCTTGCACAATTGCACATGAAAAGATGCAGCTGTCGGGTGATTCATTTTACACCTAATTTAGCCCAAACTGGTATTCACTCAGTGTTAATTCGTGTTGCACTCCAGGTCATTCAAACCTGCATAAATGTTAGTAAGTTGCATTAAAATTCTTAATTTTGCATTAGCACATGAGTATTTTATTTATATTCTGAGTCACAAAGGACTCAATATGTGCAGGCATGAAGTGCATTTCACATTTAAACCACCTGGGGGCAGTATATTTCAGTGCTATTTGAATGAATTTGGTCACAGGGCATTGAAGATAGGGTTGTAGGCATGACTGCATATTAAAAGAGATTATTCAAAATCAGCCCAGTATACAAAGACAAACATCTTTTCTTCTAATCTAGTAATAACATTTAAGTGAAGTTAATTCCCCTTTCAACACAGCAGAAGGTGACAATCATCAAAGTTTTAAGGCTGTTGAAAGAGTGTAAAAAAGTGGGAACCATTTTTTATTTTTTTTGCAAAATTCTGTGCAGGTAAAGACCTGACAGCTCTAATGTGTTTCAACTCAAATCCCTCTTTTGTACTTGTATCATCACTGTCTAATTCAGCTTTTTGATGTTTCTGTCACAGTAATCTGCCTGAGCATGTAGAAGTGCCATGGAAGTATGGTAAATAAAACTAAATTCAGCGGCATATTTTAAGTTCAAATTTGTTTTAGTATGATAACCAGAACGTAAAACTATTTTTAATGGCTTTATCAATATTGTCCACCCAGCATGACTTGAAACTGTTGAATTGTACTACAGCCTCCATTTATATTGTCCTTCATTTCCTTCTTTCTATTTCATTTCCCTCTCTATTCTCACACACACACACACACACACACACACACACACACACACACACACACACACACACACACACACACACACACACACACACACACACACACACACACATACGTATGCATAAGTGGACACACCGTAACCCGGATGTACAGGTATATCATTAATGTCTCTGCATACTGTATGTGTGTGTGTCTGCACACGTTTTCGTCTTAGTCCGGAGACTCATCTGCCTCTTTGTTTGTATACGGCATGGCCTGCGATAACCTATCATAGTCCTCCAAGAAAGGCTAGTCAGATGTCTGTCTGTGTGTGTGTGTGTGTGTGTGTGTATGTGCGCCATGAGATAGACTGAACTTAACTCATCACGTCTCCTCTTCTTATCAGTCAATTATGTTTATGAGTTGTGTCTATTGACATAATGACTGTGTGGAGTCTGCGAGCACACACTCATACATTCACACACACATTTTGAACAAGGCGGTACAACAGTTTGAAGGGGAGTTTATTAACTTTATAGGATGTTTGACAGGAAGTGTATATATAAGTGTATATATTTTCCCTGAATAGATTCAGCTTTTTTTGAGAGAAATAATTGCAGACATAAATAGAAAGAAAAAAATGAAACCAAAGAACAGAGAGGGAGACAGGACATGAATCACTGGGACACTTGAAAGCTTTGACTAAAACAACACATGACATGGAGATACATATCAAAGTGTAACACAAACACAAATTGGCTGCTGAAGTTATCATCAGTATTTATACTGTTTGATGTGGACAGCTATGGCAAGCATGCATGGACTGTATATTTTTCTCACTCAAGCTCAAGACTTCAAAAAACAGTGGAAAAAATAATGTGTGAGCATGTGAGAGGGGGGAGAGGAAGAACAGAGAAAGAGGTCAAAAGGAGGAGAAAAAAAAGCAACAACAGAAATTCTGATTTGGGGTTTTCTAGATATGTGATAGTGCTGCTGTGGTGCCACTGCTGCAATAGCATCTAAATAGAAAATCTCCCTGAGCAAATGAGCATCCCATCTTGGGCCTTTGAAGTTCCTCGGCAGCGAGACCCAGCGCTTCCTCTTTGCATTACAGAGCCAGTTTGCGGTTGGTTTCTCAAGGGAATTAACAATACGTGCCTTGATCCATGCGTGCCAGTGTGTGTATGTTTGTGTATGTGTGTTTGCCCATAATCCTGCTAGCCAGACGACACTGGACTGGTGCCATGCTGAAAGGTTGCTGGTTCTTCTTGTCTGCCGTCTTCCATCCTTTTCCCCTCACATTAGCACACCAACAGGGCACGTACGGCACATACTGCAAACACTCCAGTACAAACACACTAATATACACATCATATACATACATAGAAAAAATAGATATAAAGTAATACTCATGTTATGACTGATTCTAGTTTGTTCTTGTGTGTAATGTAGCATAACTTGAATGAAATACCTGATAAGAGAGTAAACTGAGCACCATGCTGATAGGATTTCATTTACATTCTTGTTTAATTGAAGTCAGTTATGCCTATCTACTACATGAATTGCTCATTTATCATCAGAAGTAACTGTCACTGGGTGTGCTGTGCAGCACTGCAGGCCAACCTTTTTAAATGATTTAAAAAAGAAAATAAGAATAAGAAAATAAATGGAGGGCATTCAGGCTGGGATTTTCTGCTATTTAAAGAAATAATCTATAGAAAGCTACCTTTTGAGAATCAAACAGTAACCTCCTGTAGATTTTGAGGTGGAGATTGCAGCTTCCAATGGATTATACTGGCACCCGAGAGTTTCTGGTAAAAATACAAACAAACCAAAACATTCCAATGAAAGGTCACACTTTGCTTCACAATAACACGATTAACAATAACTCATCTCAGATAAAAGATGCTGCTATTCTAGATTTTTATTACTGTCAATAGTCCCATTAAAAAATCAAAACCACTAATGCGTTAGTTCCTCTCTCAATACCAAGTTCATGGTAATGAAGGAACACATCATCTTTGCACTGGGTTGTGGCTCATTGATGTGTTTTTTTACCATTTTTTGAATACGTTTTTTCAGGATTTAGGTGTGCAGACAGTACTTATTAGTAGGATCAATCATAGATGGTATTCGTCTATTCACAGGATTTGTTCATAGTCGGAAAAATATAGAATCATCTGACTTATCCTTGAAAGGCAAAGCATGAAAGTTGTGTATCTACTGTGTAACTCTAACACAGTAGACACTCTAACTCTTGGCCCATTGTCTCAAGAAGCTCATATAAGTGGAAGATGGTTGATAACACCAAAATGTTCTGCTTCATAATTTATTAAAAGCTGCGTATTATATAATCTTACAGGGCTGAAGCTGTCTTTTTGTAAATGTTGTGTTGTGCAGGATATTAAAGTGCTCCGGACTGTAAATCTTAGAGAGAGGCTAACTCTGTCTATACCTGTCTTTAGTGTTTGCCCACAGTCTGTCACACTTTGTTTTCCTCACACCACTTTCTATTTCAAGTGGGTGGGAGATTTTGCTGATTGCTTTAGTGCTATTAAATGAAGCACTGGGGTGTAATATTGATAGTTTTGTTACTGGATGCTAATCTTTTAGTTGCGTAATTTCTAAAATTAGAATTTCTTGTTCCAAGAAATCATGGCCATCAAGACTCTTTGGCTTCCAAAGAATTAGAAGAGGAACCTGACTTGCTCCCCATATTGAGTTGACACCTATGCTGCATCAGGGCATTACCAACATTGTCCAGAATGTGTGTACAAAGATGGTTAAGCAATCAATACAGCCTTGCATTTTCAAACATCTCCAAAGCATTGGTGTCTTTTCTCGATATAATGCGATATCACGTAGTCTGAAGTTATTTGCATGCACATCCTTGTCGATTCACAAACAGGACTTCCTTTATTTGCTCTGCTCTCCACATTCTGCAGGTGCACTGGTAAACATTATCAAGAAGTCTGTAATCAGTCTTGGCTTTTGGCCCAAACCCATATCACCCTTATTATGCGATTTTTCACCAGATAGCATTCAAACTTCATCCAACACCTGTTAGAATTTGCGTGCTACGTGTTTGAATATTGAATTTTAACAGCGTATAAGATAATGCATTACAAAAGGGTTTGGTAGCTCACCCCACATTTCTTTAGAGTAGTGTATATTCAATGGATTATTAATTACCATTAATAAGAGGTCACTTTATCACAACAAGTAAAAGAGTTAATGCAGCACTTGGAAGCTTTTCTATCATCAGTTGGTCAATATGGAAAACTGAGATAATTGTGTCATGATGTCAATAATGGATTAGGGTTAGGCCTTTTCCAAACTGAACTTCACCATTTGAACATGATGGCGTAGTTTTTGTGTTAGGGTGCACTCACACTAGGGCCATTTGATCCGTACCGTGCTGAAGCACGGATGTCCCCCCTCCCCTGTCCCCCACTGGCCCGCACTCATATTACCCAAACCCAAGTGTACTCAGGCACGGTTGCATACGTCATCATGTTGATATACGACATACGCATGGCGCAACGTCATCACTTAGTGACTGTTGTTATTACCCGGTTGCAGCAGCAAGTTGGAGAACGAACAACAACACATGGCTCAAAATGTAATGACTGTGTTGGCCTTGTGGATCCATTTTGGAAACAGTCTGCAGTCTCAACTGTCAAGAGTTATTGACTATGCGAGGCGGCGATTTCGACGACGCCATTGCTACTGTTGTTGTAAAGGGATGGTCGCATGCTTTATACGTCTTCACCACGTTTCGCGCGTTGTGTATGTAACCGTGTGCGCATGCGTGACCAACTGTACCGTGCCCAAGCACACCTCTTCCAAGCGTACCGTACCAGGGAAGTGTACCGTACTCAAGCACGGTACACTTGCACTCACAATAGCCAAATAATCCGGATTTTAGGGGGCAAACGTGCTAGGGCACGGTACGATTGCCTAGTGTGAGTACACCCTTAGTGACTGGTTTGTGGCTGTTGCTCACTCATGGTGGACTGGCCCTGAGTCAATAACTGTTGGTGAAAATGTTCAAGTCTGAACAGCTACCTACCAGGTCAACGTGGATCTTCATATTTGGGAACATTTAAACAACGCTACGCTAAAACCTCCACGAATACTAAATTAATATAAATGAGGAAATCCGATGACATCATTACACTGTGGCAAAGTACGTACGTAAAGGAGTTGGCTGGGGTGGATGGATGAGTCAACAAAACAATGGACTTTGATATAGGAGTTCCCCATTCAACCATGTGTAAAAACGATCATCCCATAACCTTAACCACAAGGTAATTAATACAACCATGATGACGAAGGTCTCCTATCCGGAACAGGAAACAAGGTGAGAGAGAAATGCAACAAGGGACCCTTGCCAGACTCAAGCTCCACCCATAACCCAATTTTAATCCAAAATGTTTTTTTCAGCAGTGATTTGACACAGTTTACCAAAGCACAGACAAAGGATGTCATACTGCTGATTACTGCTGATAGGTGCGTCAGATCACAAAATACTTGCTTGTGTTGTTCTGAAGTGCAAGGACCAATCACATATTTGCTGTTTAATTTGATGATGATGTTTTGAGCACAGTCAGACATACAAAATAGACCGCAGTAGCTGTAGTAGTACAGTGGTACGACCTGACAATCAGTATAGTAATACTGTCAATATAACTGCATCAAATGGAAAAAGGATTTGATGCAGACATCTGTAAATCATTGAAGCACTTTTTATGTCCATACAACCCTCAAGCTGCACACAGCTGTGTAAGTGACCACTTTATTGGTAGACAGCCAGCCAAGCCAAGCCTCTCAGTTTAGGTAGCCACACCTTGGTATGATAACATTTTGAGAGTGATAAAAAAACGTCCATTCAATGGAACTTAGCTAAGTCAAAGCTGTGACACTAAATTTGATGTGCATCACTAAAATCAAATTAATTTTTTAATTCAAAGTAAAACACTCGTCATAATTTGTATTGTTTGTGTAGTTTTGCAATACAATAAACTTTACAAAAATGTGCACATAAAATACTTAAGAATAAAATCTACAAATATGTACTAGAAGGTTTTAACATTGAAATGTTATTTAGTGAATTGTAGCCAATTGGTTAAAGGGGGTCACCCAGTTCCTCTACGCGCTCATTCTGTCCCTCTTCCTATCTGATTTGCTGACTTTGTGTGCCATTTCCACAACGGCTGGAAGTTGGGAAGACAAAACAGCTCAGTTTCCGTCTTCGAGTACTAATGGTGCTACTGGGTAATAGTCTCGAGAGGGTAGCATTTCCTCCACTGAGGGAAGCACAGACACAGTAGTTCTGCTAGTCCGTTAAGGGATCCAGTCTCCTTCCCCCCATTTTGGCTTGTCTCCATCAGTTAGCTGCGGATTATTAAGGAAGGCCAGTGGGGGCTAGTTAGTGGTCTGGCCTGGCTGTACCTGGTCTCGTATAGTCTGGATTTATACAATGCAGCGGAAGTAAAATGTAAAGAGGTCAAGGCAAAAATTAACGTGATTATAAAGAATGTTTAAACTTTGAGGCTTTTTTGATTGATTGTTGAGTACAGTTTGATCTGAAATGACAGAAAGAATTTAAGTTAGTCAAATACGAAAGGAGTTCCTTGTGAATTGTTTACACCGAAAGTAATCAAATCTTAGATCTTCAATCATATTTTAATGTTTTCATGAGTATCTCTATTCTGAGAACATTCATTCATACACTTACTTCATTGCCACTGATGCATACAGCCCTACTTTTAAACCTTTGTGACCTTTTGAATCTTTGTCTACATGTTGCAGTACACTGGGACTCGAGAACGTCTCGTGAGGCTGTGGGCAAAACGGTTGAGGACCTCCTGAACTGGGGCTCCAGGGCCACACAGAAAGCGGGGATTCCAGGGGGCTTTCCCTCCGCTTCCCACCTCCACGGTTGGGGTGAACAGTGGAGACGGGACTACGTGGGAAATATCTAAGCCCCAAAGTAGAAGAGAAAGGTATGTTTAATATGTGAGAAAACTCCCGAACCAGAGATCTGATATAGTTCCTGTGTAGTTGACTGTTTGGCAAGTTATTTCCATGACTTGCCAATAAGTCAGAGAGTATCTATGGATTTAAATAAGGAGGAAAAAGAAACTGTGAATCATACAAATGGGCAAAAAGGTGGTGTGATCTGTAGCTTCTTTGGTAAATATACTTCATAATGTCGTAATGAAATTCGAGTTTGAGACTGTAAATCGAATAAGTCTCTCGATGTTCCACATAGAAATAAATAGGGTGTGAAATCCGGTCTGACCGCACCTTCAGTGACTGCAGACAGTAAGTAGGAACCTGCAGACAGCAAGATGATCTAACAATTATAACTGACACTGTCAGAATATGAATTGAAATTTCTGCCTGCCGCTTATTTCTTGACCCCACAGTTCATTTGCCCACATCAATGCATTTGGATCATTTTTACAGAGACATGAATAACCACCTTAATGTTAAAACATCATATTCAGAATATGATTTAAAACAAGACTCATGACCAAGATACTATGCACACACTGTATCTGCATGCGTAGTATTTATATATGTGTCCAGGTATGTCCTCAACTCGAGTATGTTTTGTCTGTTTAACAAAAGATACACCGATAAAAGTTTATCTACTTCCTGAAATAAAAAAACAGGGTAATGGTCACAAGAGTAAATCCACAGAACCAGGATCAGGACAGATTTTCAGGTTCACAAATAAATAAATGTCAGGTACCCAAATGAGTATTGAAACTGTTGTTGCTATAATTCCCCCTGTGCATCTTGGCCATTAAGAAACTTATCCTCCTTCCAACGCAAAAATATACTTGAAAATTTAGTTGAAGCTAATATGAGGCTTCAGTCATGCAAATTAAATATCTTTCAAAGTTAGTAATTTTAGTACCAAATTCCCTCTTTTTTGCAAAAAAACTATAACTGTGAATGATAACTACTTAGACTAACTCAAACTGCTGAATCATCATATAAGCTTCAGATAAGCTTTGGAAAACACTTTTGCTCAAAACGAGGACAGCAGAGTTGTAAAAATACTTGCATCAAATATTTGCATCAAATATGTGGTTAGAACAGACCAGATAAGCTTGTCACCATCATTAATGCACCATTAAAACACGGATAAGTCATAAAAGGGATTTGTTTATGAAAAGTACTAATTGACAGATTATATATTGTTGTTGACACGACCACAAGTTGAGTGAATTTCAGACATTTGATTAAATTAAAATGTTTTATAATTATTTTTGGTCTTGAAAGATGAATCATTTCACTGATGCCTCAGTGGATGTTTGTCCTAGGCTCCCACATGCTCCCTAGAAAAGTGCCATTAGCTGTTCAGACGTGTGTGACCAGGATAAGGCACAAGGAAAGTGCCAGTAATATACAAACAGTTGTCAGGACATTAAGCTAATGACCTTTAGCACTCCTTGCAGACTCATGGTGCTGTCAGACAAGATTTACCTCTGTGCTTTGGCAAAAAGCCAGCAGGTTGTATATTGTAGGAGTAATGCACGGTACAATTTGAAGGTATGTGTATGTTACTTGAGTATTTCAGTTTTTTGCTACTTTATATTGTATACTTTATCCTACCCCACTATATTTCAGTGTATTAAATAGGTACCAAATTAAAGATAACAGAGGTGGCTTGTGACGTTTTACAAAAAAAAACAGTGTCTAGTTGGGACTTCTTGTCACATTTCAGATGTCAATGAGTTTCTATTTACCAAAAATTGTTGGGTCAACTGACAGAGTTTGGGTGCAATACTGGGTTTACTTACTACCTTAAAACTGTCATAACAGTATTGTTAGGTCTACAAAACAATGTGCATATTACATTTAAAGCTGCAAAACATGTAACAGATGAGTAACACAGAAGTTTAATAAGAGCTTACTGTACATTTTAGCAGTTCTTCTTTGGAATCAAATGAGTCTCATGTCATTCCTAACTGAAAATGAAAGTTATGAACTGAGATTGAAGGACCAGATCGGCAGGACCTGGCCATTGTGAAATACACCTAAACAGATGAATAACTGATAAAGTTTTTATTTAGTCTGCAACGATAAGGCAGATGAAGTGATTTGTGTATAATGTAAGTTGCAGTTATTTTTATCTCATTTCTCTGGAACTCAATAAACAACTGAGATCTGTCCATTCAAATCTACTACATATTCACAGGGATTATTTTTCAGTATAAGTATAAAATATTTTAAAACATATTTTGAAACCAATATTCTACCGCAGATTTTCCTTCTGATCCCTTCACGCCATTTGATATTAAAAAATGTCATTATTAGAGGATTGAATCATGCTGTATGTGAACATGACGCAAATTAGACATGATTTAGTACATTTCTAGGTCAATTTTAAAAAAATTCAACACTGACTTAGGGCAATGATTAGGCCTGCTGTTGCCCAATAATTACAGTGCCTAGCCCATGATTACTTCCACCTTCCACGTCATACCTTCTTTTACAATCTAATTCCTTATTAAGTGACAACGTCATGAAGACCTACACTTTCCAGTGAAATCTGGCACACCTTGCATACATGGAATTGAATATGACAACACCTCTTACGTGATTTTTATATCAAGGTCAAGGCCTCTTGCTACGAGCATTTCAAATTGATGCAATGCCAGCAGGGGTGCAAATGCAGGTGTTTCTTGAATTGGACTTTGAGTTTGATGGCAAGCCAGTGTAAAGGTATCAGGATTGGTGCTACATGAGATCTTTTGGGGGTCTTGGTCAGGTGTTTGGTAGCAGCATATTGGGCCACCTGTAAGTGGTTCAAACATGTCTTGGTAACACATGTGAAAAGACAATTGCAATAATCAAGAAGGTAGTAAATGAATGCATGTTCATTTCAATCTCAGGTATGGACACAATGGGCGTGAGTTTAGCAATGTTTCTCAGCTGGTAGAAACAGAAGCAAAGCAAACAATTCACATTCTGGTTAAGCGCTCAGAATTGGAAGACATTTTCTGTCCCACCCATGAAATTGCAATTTCAAAACATGCACTTGTGTAAATTATAGTTGTCCTGAGACAAAATGTAAATATAGCTGTAGTAAAAGTGGTTCCAAAATATTATTTAAAATACCAAATAACTCTGGAGCACCCCCTAAAATGTCTTTTTTATCTCTTGTCCCACCCTCTTGATGACCAGCTTACATATCAAATATGACAGTTAAAATAACTTTGAATCTACTTTTTGTGATGTGATTTTGTTGATATATCTCTTGTAATTGTTAAAAATGTTTGTTTAATCTGATATAGTTCATGTGTAGTTGACTGTTTGGCAAGTTATTTCCATGACTTGCCAATATATCAAAGAGTATCTATGGATTTAAATAAGGAGGAAGAAGAAACTGTGAATCATACAAGTGGGCAAAAAGGTGGTATGATCTGTAGCTTCTTTTAAAAATATTTGATTAATCATAAACCTTTCAATTTTGAATAGTAGTAATTATGCGTTAAAGTTGTGTCCTGTAACAAGCACGCATCCCTGTTACCAAAACCGTTTTAGCCTTAGAGGAAGAGCAAAAACAGTGAGCTACATGACTCAGCAGGAATGACATCAAGCCGTTTGCTAACACCATGGATAGACCAAAAGTAAGTCCTGTCATCTATTTTTGATGTTTTTTCAATATTTTCAGTCTTAATCGAATGTGTCACTCAAACCAACACAACCCTGTTACTCATGTTATCAGAGTAAGATAAATGAATTTCAAAATTAGTCTCTTATTTATATAGCTAAGTTTATTCTTGACCAGCTAGCATAGCAGCTAGCATCTACTCTTAAGAAAAAAGCTTGAACATAAGCATTAATTTGCAACCATTTTACTTGTAACGCTATTACTGTAGGGAGAAACTGGGTTGTACTACATTAACAGGGTTGCCTCTCCTTCAGAAAGAACAATCTAAATGAGAGAAAAAGGCAGAAACGATTGGTGGTGGATTCCATGAAAAACCTTCGTTTGAAGTTCCTGGCTGAGCACACCAACCTCCATCTTCATAGTCACTTTTTGGCACACTTCGTTCCTAATCGGTGGTGCATCCAACATTGACAAATTGTGAAACATGCATGTGCAAACAACAGGAGAATCTAGCCTTCACTTCCAAAAAAGCTTCACCAGATGCACATCATCTACACATCCAATTTGGAGAGCGTGACACCACAAACAAGCACTGTATGTATGAAGAATGTGAGAAGGGTCAGGTGAGCGTTTTCTAGTATGTCAACAAAGAAGAAGAGAAAGTTGGTGAATGGAACAGCAGGTGATGTAGGAGTGACAATCTTACTGACAGTTTCAATCAAGATTTTGGGATAGCGTCAACTATTTGATATAAGATTAGTAAAGTAAGTAGCTCTGGAATCCTTAACTGTGCTACTTTTAGGCTTTTGCCTTTATTTGAGAGACAGTGTGGAGACAGGAAACTAACAAGAGAGAACGATATGTGCCACAGGGGTCCGTATTAGGCCCAATCTTGTTTATTTAGTATATAAATGATATATGTAGGGTAACAAGAATATTGAAATTTGTTTTACTTGCAGATTATACTAAATTAAAACGGTGGTTTGACATTTATTTGTCATCAAATTTGAACAAAACTAAACTTGTTTTTTGTAAATTGCAAAAGAAACACACAAGTACAAATCATAATAAACAATAGTGTATTGAATTACATTCCTGGGTGTAACACATGACCACAAAATCTGCTGGAAACCTCTCATAAATTTTGTAAGAACAAAGCTGGCAAGGAGCATGGCAGTTCTAGGGAAACAAAACACATACTGGATCATAAATCACTGTTCACTGTGTGTTGTTCACTTATATTACCATATCTGAATTACTGTGTGGAAGTATTGGGGTAACACCTATATATATATAAAATCAACTTAGAACCATTATGCATACTACAAACAAGAGAAATTAGGATAGTGAACAATGTAGGATTCTGTAAAGACGTGTTTTTAAAAAAAGTCACATCCTTTGAAGTTCATGGATCTAGTACAATTAAAGACTGCATAAACAATGTTTAAAGCAAAAAATGATTAACTTCTGGGCAATATAATTTAAAAAAAGTTCTGTGACAGAGAGTGAGGGCTATGATTTTAGAATATAGTTTAGTCTAAGAAAATCCCTGTTTGTACAACAGTATGTATGTCTCAATCTATAGGGTTCATTTGTGGAATAGTCTGGATATGGAATTAAACCCAGGCACAAATATAAATCAGTTCAAGAAGATATATACAGACCCTTTCCGAAAAATTTGAATATCATGGAAAAGTTGTTTAAGTTCCACAATTCCATTCAAAAAGTTAAACTTTCATAGATTATAGATTCAGGGCCCACAATTTAAACGATTTCAAGTATTTATTTGTTTATTTTTTACATAATTTGCGCTTCCAGCTCATAAAACCCACGAAAACAGGAATTCAAAAAATTAGAATACTGTGAAGAAATCACTATTTACTTCTCAGTTTTTGCAGAAAAAAAAGAAAGAAATTAGGATCACATCCAATCAATCAAAATATGGTACGATATGTCAATCTTCAATACTTGGTTGGGAATCCCTTTGACTTAATGACTGCCTCGATGCGACGTGGCATTGAGGCAATCAGCCTGTGGCATTGCCTGGGAGTTATGGAAGCCCAGATTTCCTTGATGCTTGCTGTCAGCTCTTCTTTGTTGTTGGGTCTGGTACCCCTCATTTTTCTCTTGAGAATACCCCATAGATTCTCAATGGGGTTTAGGTCCGGCGAGTTGGCTGGCCAGTCAAGCACTGTGATGGCATGGGCATCAAACCAGGTTTTGGTGCTTCTGGCGGTATGGGCAGGGGCCAGGTCCTGCTGGAAGATGAAATCTGCATCTCCATACAGAGCCTCAGCAGAAGGAATCATGAAGTCCTCTAAAACATTCTGGTAGACTGTTGCAGTGATCTTGGATTTAAGAAAGCAGAGTTTACCAACACCTGCACCGGACATTGCACCCCAAATCATGACTGACTGTGGATATTTCACACTGGACCTCAAGCAGCTTGGGTTCTGTTCCTCACCCGTCTTCCTCCAAACCCTTGGACCTTGATTCCCGAATGAAAGGCACACTTTACTTTCATCGGAAAAGAGGACCTTGGACCACTGGCCAACCGTCCAGTCCTTCTTCTCCTTGGCCCAATTGAGACGCTTCCTACGTTGCCTCAGGTTCAGAAGTGGCTTGACCCGAGGAACCCGACAGTTGTAGCCCATCTCACAGATGCGTCTGAAAGTGGTGGTTTTTGAAGCTGTGACTCCTGCCTCATTCCACTCTTTCTGCATCTCTGCCAGATTCTTGAATCTTCTCTGTTTGATAATCCGCTGAAGCCCACGGTCATCTCTTTTGCTGGTGCATCTTCTCCTGCCACATTTTGCCCTTCCACTAGACTTTCCATTGATATGCTTGGACACAGCACTCTGTGAACAGCCAGCCTCCTTAGCTATGAACTTTTGTGGCTTACCCATCCTATGGAGGGTATCAATGATGATCTTCTGGCCAGTTGTCATGTCTGCAGTCTTCCCCATATTGAACCGAACTGGGACAATTGAACAAAACTGAAGCAATTTAATGACAACTGTGGAAACCTGTGCAGGTGTGTGACACTCAGTTTAAAACATTCATGCCCTGCAAAATTTGGGCTGATTTCTTCACAGTATTCTAATTTTTTGAATTCCTGTTTTCGTGGGTTTTATGAGCTGGAAGCCCAAATTATGTAAAAAATAAACAAAAGAAATACTTGAAATCGTTTAAATTGTGGGACCTTAATTTATAATCTATGAAAGTTTAATTTTTTGAATGGAATTATGGAAATTAAACAACTTTTCCATGATATTCTAATTTTTTGGAAAGGGTCTGTATGTATATACTAGGGCTGTCAAAGTTAATGTGTCATTGGATAAAGAAAAGGCTCTTATGGACGGCAAATTCTGCTCCAAAGTCCTGCCAGATGTTCTATCCACAAGACCAAAGTTATTTACATTACAGAGTACATCAAGTATCAAATAGGCCTACCAGTCGCTGGCCAAGCAGCTGATACAGAGAGACCTCCTCCTGCTCATCAAAGGCAGATCACACTAGGTGGTGTGTGTGTGTGTGTGTGTGTGTGTGTGTGTGTGTGTGTGTGTGTGTGTGTGTGTGTGTGTGTGTGTGTGTGTGTGTGTGTGTGTGTGTGTGTGTGTGTGTGTGTGTGTGTGTGTGTGAGAGAGAGAGAAAGAAAGAGAGAGAGAAGGTGAGTCAGGAAGAAACTGTGTGTATGAGTGAAAAAGGGAGAGAGAGAGAGAGAGAGAGAGACTGTGTGTGAATTAGGGTGACCACCCGTCCCGCGTAGCGCGTGCACGCACAGCGTTTGAAGCCCAATTCATGCGTCCCGCAAATTGATACCGTGTCACGCATAATCATTAATCAATGCTTTCTAAAAAGAAAAAAACCACAGTTGAACTGCTGACTAGGTTTTCGTTGTCATGATAGCGCACGCACCTGTATATTGGAAAGGAACTTTTAGACGCGTGTTTTCCTAATTCGAAAAATGGAGTAGGTGGTACCGCCATCAACTAAAAAGAGAAGGTGTGGGTACAATAAAGACTGGCAAAATGAATATTTGTGGCTGAAAGGTGTTGAGGGGGATACCGAGAGGGCTTTCTGTGACCTTTGCAAGACATCCTTCTCAATCGGACATGGAGGGGAATATGATGTGAAACGACACAGACAGACGGAGACTCACAAAAAACGGGTCCAGCAGAAAGAGACATCCAAATCTATGGATGCTTTCCTCCGACCTAAAACCGATTTTCTCGCTGACAAAGTGACTGCTGCAGAGGTGACGAGTGTGTACCACACGGTCCAACACGCTACATCATATCGAGCAGGAGATTGTGGCACCAAGCTAAAATTACATAGCTAAAGTAAATCATAAGTGGAAGTGCATCTGTCAATTCATTGAATGTTCAAAATATTAGGAATCTTTATTTAGAAGAAAATACACATTGGTTGGCCTATTCATGAGCATACATCAGCAATTACACATGTGTAGGGGAATAGGGCATTATTAATATACCGTGTAAGGTTGTATGTGCTAGAAATGGGTACACCACTATCAGGTACACCACCCTTGTCCCTCCTTGGGCTTATTAGCAGGTGGTCACCCTAGTGTGAATGAGTGAGTGAATGTAGTTCCTGACTGATATCATAACTGACAGCAGATTTTTGGAGCATGCAGTATTTAATAGTTCTGGATTGTTTCAATAATAATAAACATACATTTGCATAAAGCAAGCATATGTATTCACTCCCATGTTAATAAGAGTATTAAAAACTTGAATAATGTTCTTTTAAAGTACATTTAGATAAAAATGTAAAATGTGCGATTAATTAATCATAAGTTAACTAATGACAATCATGCCAATAATCGTGATTAAATATTTTAAGTGATTGATAGCCCTAGATTTAATGCAAGAGGACAGGCAAGGGGCAGGAATTTTGAAGTACTTCTTCCTAGTCCCTTTTTAACATTGTTTTACGTGTGTAGTTTTTCCTCATGTTCGAAATACATAGAATACAATAATTAAATTCAATATGGTTTATTGAAGTGATGAACTTTCATTGTCATATCATTTAGAGTTGAAAGCTGTCACATTAGTGTTGCTGGTGAAGTAGTCACTTTGCACGCCCATCTGGCAGTACCAACTGTTCCATGGTATTAAGTGACACTTTCTGGTATGACTGAGCATGTCTAAACAGGCCTCTTGTCACTTAAAAAGCAAAAATGTACAATATTATTTGGCCATATCTACATATAAATGTGTGTTGAATTTTCACATGCATGTGTACTCTGTGTACTTCACTGTTTGGATTTAATTATGTACTTACGTAACATTCTATCCTGCTGACAGTCATGTCACTATCTTGGCAGGTAATAGTATTTGGCAAGGTTGTTTAACTGCTCTCACGAGGTTAAATTGATCTAATAAATAAGTAATGCACATGAAGAAAGACAAGTATGCTGTCATTGTTCAGTATTAATTAATTAAATGAAAATAATTAGATCATTTTATAGTGGTGGCATCTACAAATGTAATTCTTGTGCAGCTTATTTAACCACAGATTGCTGTTTCACAAGTGTTATGTGTGCTGCATGGTGATTTGACTTGATTAAGATGATATTATTTTATCTTATTTTGAGAGAAATATTTTCTCTATTCTTGTCAACTCACTGCTCATCCTCTTAAAAATGCCAAATCAAGGCTTTCTCTCAGAGCTCATTGATTGCTCTTGTAAGTGTCAATTTGAGTTGAATGCCCACGGGTTAAATTCCTGAGAAAGTGTTAGCTAAGACTGAGCGTTGCTGACTCACTTGAACTAAACTCTATTATTAGTGTCATCCTAGGACATGATCAAGGAGCCAAGGTGGACCGAGAACACACGTGTGTGTGTGTGTGTGTGTGTGTGTGTGTGTGTGTGTGTGTGTGTGTGTGTGTGTGTGTGTGTGTGTGTGTGTGTGTGTGTGTGTGTGTTTGTGATGTGCAGATGGGCATGCCAGAGGTAGGAATTCATGTTGGCACAGCAGGGGATGGGTGTTGGCAGGTGCAACTCTCCCCTCCTCATAAACGTGTCCCCGTTCAAACTCTCCTTTTGTTCCCATGTCGATGGACTCAACGTGATGCGTCGTGTCATAAACAAAATCTTTACGCCACGTATAAACATGGAAAACATACATTTATTTAAACTGCGTGTATGGATGTAGTTTGAGCTAACAGCCATATTCAAATCTACTCTGACATTAATTCATGTACTAGTACACTTTAAAGTAATTCATGTGAGAATTAGTGCTTGGAGGGGTTGGAATTTTAATTGACCGGGACCGTTTGAGAGTTGAAAGGAATTTAAATTGAAATGGCAGAGTAATTACAGGGTGTTTACTCACCTAGTACATACTTAGAGGCTGTTCTTTTGGCTTCTGTAGTAATGCTGAATGATTGAGGAGTGAAAGAACACATGTCATGCCTCCATGGTGAGCTAAAATCATTAAAATAACATGGGTGTCCCCACAATCTGACTACCAGTTATTAGTGTTAAAACAGAATCAACAGTTTTTACACTGCAAAGCAAGTCAGATGGATTTGACGTCAGCTGACTTTTTAGTATTCACCTTTCGAGGCATCTGTGTTATATTGCACAAGGCCTCATATACCGAAAGCATCTTACAAAGCTATGATTATTGTAGAATTCAACCTCTGAACCTTCGAGGTGTTTCCCTAACTCATCAAAAGGTAACACTCTCAGAGACTACTATAGAATAACCTCATACCCACCTATAGATGGCTACGAGCACCTTAAGAACCTCTAGAATCTTTATAGTCTTTATAATTTTTGTTTATTTTATCTCTGTAGTTCATCTCTCTTTTCTGAGATTACAATCATGAATCAACTTGCATTTAACCTTAAGACAAAACCTCTTGCATTAGTTATTAGGAAATAAAAAGCTAATAAAAGTGATGTTTGATGAAGTTGAATCATGTGTGATTATGGTGAGCGGTTCCAGAGTACTACCACAAAGCGCCGGAAAAAGCCGTAAATTAGTTTGTGGGAATACATGTGAACTCAGGGAGATTCCATTTGATTTCGTTATCATTTAATTCATATGTGCTGAGGTTGCGATTTACACAAGCTGTTTACGTATTAGTTTTACCAGCAGAAGGAAATGGAGACAATTGTGGTTTCAGACCTGGTTTAATCATCCACACGGATCAGGGTTCTCCAGCTTTCTCCTTCATAATGATTGTATGTGTTTTGTGTTTTTGCCTCTTTGTGTTTCAGTGCTGTTTCAAACTGGGAACGAAAGGAACGTTTTTATAGAACATAGTAAGTGAAACAGGTGTGGTGGTGCAAAAATGATACATTTTTATCCCCATAGCAACATCACCTTCTCTTTCAACTGAACCCATATTTTGATACATAATAGTTTTTCAACCAGGGGATTTCTGTCTTTTTAGTTACATACGTACTTACTCCATGAAAGAAACATAATAGAAGCTGAGATTCGGCTACAGTAAGTACCTGACTGTAACCTTGACATAAAGCCGAAATGGTGAAGGCGTGTTGTCACACATGGTGAGGAAAGACAAAAACTTAATGACACTGGTAGAATCTTTTAGCATCAGCCAAAAGCCACAAAACTCAGGAAATTTAAATAGCCACACCACATTTGAACTTCACCTCTCTTGTCTGTTCTTGCAGTTTCCAGCTTTTTAAGAGCTACCACCTTCAGGGCACTGCACCCAAAACAGTATTCATTCACTTATAAGGACAATTTGCATTTGGCATATCCATTATTAATGATCTCCACTAGATTCCCGTGTGTTTACACAGCTGACCATACGCTGGTTATGTCAGTCCACTCTCGTCACTTACTACAAAGAGAGGTGATACAGAAAAGTAGCGGAGGAAGGAAGAAGGGAGGGACGGAGGGAGAGGTGGCGGTGAGGTGCTGAAAGAAAAAGGGGGAAGGATGAGCGTAGGAGCAAGGCCAGGAAATAGAAAGAGAAACAGAAAAGGACTGTGTTAGCTAGGTAAAAGCTGCTACGTACAAGAATGTGAGAAGGTGATTGTTATGGGATCAGATGCTGAGGGCCTGAGAGGGAGTTTAAAGGTTGTTTAGAGGTTGGAGAGTGCTCCTGGATATGTGGAAAAAGCTGTATAAAGGCTTTTTTGGGGTTCCAGAGAGAGAGCTATGCAAAATTTGATAAATTGCAAGTCAGCAAGTCCTAATTTCAAATATGTTGTGTTTGGTGGTTATAAGACCATTTAAAATAAAAAGTATCTTCTTTACAGATTTGAGCTGTTTTTAGCAATCCATTGGAATAGGTATTTATAATCTTAATTTAAAGCTTTCTTTCTCCTATTCTGGTATAATCTGCAATCTGCAACTGTCCTTAATTGAGTCATTATTACTTCATGTCTCATTGACAAAGAGTAATAATGTAGCACTTGGCTAATCCCTGCAGGGGAGTCCTGGTTTCTCGTCTACAGTGAGGTCAAAGGTCAGGGTCGGCAACAGAGCAGCAGCCCTGGAGCTTTTAGTGATTCGTCTTGAAGACAAGTCGGCTGGGCGGACGCAGACTGTAATAAGAGCTCCATCCCGAGTCTTGTGATTGGACAGTGTCGGTGTTGCGGCCCACCTGTGCCCCTCACTCAACCCAAATAGTATGTTCGTGAGAGTACAGATAACTGACACGGTGGTTTTCATCGGGCTGTTAGCGCTAACTAAACATGACCTGTTGGACACCCGAGCTGAGCTTTGTTCTGTCACGCAGCGGCTTCCACAAGGATAAATGTCCATCTACACCTAGACACACACACACACACTCTCACACCCACACACACGGATATGCATATATATGTATATAGATAGATATATTGAAAGGAAAGCTTGCATAAAGCAACACGTACGGATCAGACATATATACAATTTCGCCGTACTGTACACTCATATGAAAGCTGTAAAAACTACGAAATCTACTCGCAAACATACATCCGTCACAGCTGTACACACACACACACACACACACACACACACACACACACGCACACGCACACGCACACACACACACGTATAACATGCAATAAACAGACATAAGGTTTGCAAAGTACACACTGAGGACCCTGCCCTCTCATATTGACACTTCTTACTGTATATTGTTTTTCTTGCAGCCTCACTGTTACTTCAGCACTTCTTTACACACCTTGAGATTACTGTCAGCGTTTGCTTTTGATTTTGCGCTGTCTTTCTTGCTAATGACAAGTTGGCTGACACATCCTGAGTCGTATTCTCTTTGTTATCTTTGGATTCGAAAGAAGTCAGGCCCTCTGTGGGCGATTGTGGAGGGACAAGTTTGGACTTAAGTTATATTTTGGTGCCCTGTCAGGTCACACAGGTTGTACAAGTGTGTGTGTGCATGTTGGGCACGAGACCTGAAATGTCTTTTTTTGTGTCTTTCATTTGACCAGACTTAAATTCACTCATATACAGCACATATTTAAAGGTGTATATCAACATTTTTAAAAATACACTTATTTGCTTATTTACCTAGACAGGAAACAAGGGGAAACATCTAACTAGCTTTGTGACATGCAGGTTAATGAGCTTTAGATGTGTTGATAGGTAGATATTAACTTTGGACAGGGCCAGGCTTTCCTGCAGTTTCCAGCCTTTATGTTAAGCTAATTTAATCTCCTGACTTTGCCTCAGCAAGAAAGTTAATGAGGATTTACCCAATATCTTTCTTCCTATTCCCGCAAACGTGACCATGAAAATGAGTCATTGTTTAAAAATAGTAAAAGAGATTCAGAATAACATTTGAATTATTTTAAGATTCTCTGATTTTCCTCCTGATGGTTCACCTGCTTTGGTTCTTTATACCTAATAAAGTCATAAACCAACAACATAAACATATACGAAAGCAAGACATTCTCAGGTTTTGTTTCCCCTCAATTTCCAAATCCCCCCCTTTATGCGTGCCCCTTTACTAAGCACAATGCTTTATTCACTGCAATAAACAAGTCCTGACAGACATACTGACTGTAAGTGTGTTTCTGCTGGTGTGTGTGTTCCCTCTCCTGCAGTGTTATTTGGTGTTATCATGGGTCTATGGGGGTGTTTGATATCGTCCCCTGCAGTGCCCTCTTTAGACCCTCTTTAACGCCTGGTGGGGCAGCCCAAAGGCTAGGGCTAGCCTGTGATTGTAGCCCCCTGCAGTGCTGGGAATGAGGGGCCTGCCTCCCTCCAATTACACCCAACCCAACCCCATGAAACGCAAGGCTTTACGGCTCTTATCCAATATGAACCCCAGGCAATAGAGGGCAGGGAGAATAGGGCAGCAGCAGGTAGTAATAGAGCTTAAATGGCAACAGGCATTCCACAGTGTGAGGCCTCTCCCATTGCTGGAGACAGGTTGGGCGACAGGTGAGGGATGGATGGTACAGTCACGCAAGAGGGTACACGCACATGCACACGAGAGCATGCCTGTACAAGCACCAGCCAATACACTAATTTGGGCCAGTTATTATTTACATTACTATGATAGCCAATGCACTAGACTTGAAACATACTCATATTTCTTGCAAATGTTTCTAAAGAACACGAGAAACATGTTGGAAACCACAGAAAATGCCGATATAAGGTGCTTATAATGGTCTTGATGTGCAAATGTGGTTGTAGGGATTAAAAACACATTTCAGTCAATAAAGAATTACCTTGAAGCGATAATCTGTCACAGTGTCATCTTTAGGGCTGTCAATCTGTCGGTTCACCATTATTACATTGGTGTACTTCTTTTTGATGTCTTGCCATGAAATTTTGGTGCAGACATCGTTATGTTCCCCAAAAGATGAATCCTGTGGCCTTTGGTGGTCCCCTCATATATCAACAACTATCAAATGAACTGCCACAAAATTTTGCTTTCAGTTCATGTATCGTGAAGACTTTGGTGATTCCCTGAGTTTTTTCTTCTAGTACTACCATGAGGTTGACATTTGTGATTTCCCAATAACTGTTGGATGGATTGGCATGGGATTTGATACACACCTGCGTGATCTCCTCAGGCTGAATTCTGATTGGTTTTTGATAGTCATCAAGTCAAAATGTTCATTTCCCCAATAATGTGATTCACGCAATGACGTACCCAATGCTAATACTATCACTCCTATCACGTCAACATATTATCTTTATCTTTATGAGGAGGTTAACACGCTGTCGCACTAAGCAGCAAGCATGGCGGTACACTTTTAGTCTTGTTATTTTTTTTCTAGGCCCCTGGGGGAAGGTTTGGTCATAGTGTGAAGCACACTTTGGCAGCTTCGGTAGAATGGTGCCATCATTTACCTGCCATGTCCTTCCCATTGTCCTAGGAGAATTTTACAGTATATTCAACCCAAACATCACACAGTAAATTGAGCTGTAGGCCATCCATAAATAATGATTGTGATTTTACGGTAGGAGGGATCCCAGGAAAGGGGCTCAACAGGTATTGTAGTCCCTGATGTAAATGAGCAGCCCAATGATACACAGTAGTGGCAGCACACCCCAGTGAAACCGTCATTATAAATAAAAGCAAACTTCTAGTCTTTTTCTAGCGATATATAGTGTTTTTTGTTTTACATTTTATATACAAATAAATACATTTAAAAAATGTCTTTGGGGAAATAAGGGAAATATTTATGACAGTATAGTGGCTGAAGATGAGAATGATAACATGTATAAAATATTCATTTTGGATAAAAATATTATTTGTTGTTTTGTTTCTGCATGAATGAATTTTAAAGAGATGGAAGCCCAAAATAATGAATAATAGATGCAGCAAACTGCAGGCTTTTCATATTTTTAGCTTTGATTTGTCACTTCCTGTTCATTAGATGTCCTATCACACCCCTGTAAGGATCCAAAAATGTATTTGGGACAACTCAAAGAATCCAAAGTTATCCCATTTAGAGATATCAAGTGGGTGGTTGGGTGTACGTTTGTTTTATGTTTGGATGTGCAGCTTAAATTAAACAAAACCGGTCTCTCCAAATATTTTGCAGGTTTTTATACATCTTTCAAAACATCCATGTCTCCATTTGTATGTGTTTAAGGGCAACAGGAGAAAAGATGCACGAGAACAGACATTAAGGCCCAGAGGAAAAGGTGTTGGCTAGGTATAGTCGCCCCTGCTGTTATCCCACTGTGTAACCCCATGGGGTAAACTAATGGCACCCCAGCCCAGCTCCCACCATATATTAGCTGTGGTTTAATTAAATTAGCATTGTTCACATTTTACTATATGTATTTACAGGACATTCCCGTCTTGAATACCTGATGGTAACTTGAGCTGTAAGCCTTCCAGTGATTCCAGGGCTTCTGATGATTGTGATTTTATGGTAGGAGGGATCCCAGGAAGGGGGCTGGGCAGGTATTGTAGCCCCTGCTGTGAAGCCCACTGGGCATCCCCATGAGGCACAGCAGTGACAGCATATCCCAGTGAAGTGATCAGTCAGACATGAGTTATATATGAAAACTGTGTGTTTTTTCACAGTGGAATTGTTGAAACATTTAATAATATTCAGAAAACATTTTGATCACACAGTAGAAAACAGTTGAAAAAAGTACAGGTGCAAATGATAATTGATGAGTTCTATTTAGCTCCTTAAGCTTCAGGGTTCTAGCATTTTGCACAGATTAAAAAACTTGCAAACAATAATTTCTGGTGGTCACCCCCTTCATTTTTGCACCATAACAAAATGAGATACCTCTAGGACAGGGATCCTGAAATGTTCTACTGTGATAATAAAACCATAAGAAATTACATGTGATTTAAATCAAAATACACAAGCTACAACTTGGTGAAGTTGGACCAGTCATCCTGTATAGTGAGTCAACCTCAATCTGACTCATTGACACTGTCCACACCCAGAGAGAGTGAGAGTATTTGGCTCCAGTTTCAACCTGTAATACCAGTGTGCGTGACAGTGGACGGTCCCAGTGTAAACCAGTTGAAACAAGCTCTAACCTATGTTTTTTTCCACTCATCAGATTTTACGGTTGTTAATCATATAATGCATAATGTATTTATAAAACTATCAAAAGTTAAACAGTTGTATTAATTAACATTGCCATGCTTTTTGCATGATATCTACATACACTTGAAGATGGAATTGCTAGCATTTCCTCTTGTACCATAATATAGCAATATCCATTCAGGAAAATAATCCACCATAGGAAAGATTTTGAGTCAGTCAAGACTCAAGATTGTAGTTGAGAT
>NC_084980.1:7300506-7311813 GCF_963691925.1 Scomber scombrus
TAATAGTGGAATTCAAATGTAAGAGCTGGAGGACAGAATCCAAAGTCCCTGTCATGTGCAAAAGTGTATTACAAAAACTAAAAAATAGGCATTAGCAGTATGAAAATGGTCTTCTTCAAAATTAGTGTTCTTATATTACATAATTCTATCTTTGTGTTTCACCAGACAGAGAATCCTATACTCTTTCAGTGTACATATGAGAAGGTAGGTGCTATGTAAAGATAGACTTCTGTCTCACTTCTGAACCGGTCCTTCGAGGCCTGCCAAGCAGCCTATCGAAGGCTGCAACATCTATTAATTCCTTCAATATGCACAACATTAAAATGTTGATGATTTTGATATTTTTAGACTCGGAATCAGGCCGAGATCGAGTTTGTCTAGAGGTTGCACTGGAGAAAAGGTCATAGGGTCCTTCAAATCAAAGTCTCCCTGGCAGCATGAATGTGCTCAGAAAATGTCATGGCAGTAAGCCTGTTAGATTGTGAAATAACTTGTGGGTACATTTGAGGGAAGTAATCAGTAGTGTCTACAACAAGCAGGGTTCATTCTTTGGGGAGCATGAATGTGCCTAGCATAGCTTGGCAATTTGCCCGTTAGATCTTCACATTTTTTTGAACACAAGTCTCTAATTGGAGTGATACCCACAAGGTCAGCCGGGGTCACAAACAACATTATCATTCAACCTGAGGGGAAAATCAATATTTACAGCATGTATATCTATAATGTTCTAGCCATAGAAAGGGGATATTTTGACTTAATTGATGGCATTAGAGTAAAGGTCACTACCCACTAAAATCATTATAGAAAGCATCTTCTGGGCACCATAAAAACTAATTTTACAGCAATGTGGTTGATAGCTGGATCAACCAGTTGGAAGATGGTTGGATTTTGAGGTGCACCAATGTCCTGTATTGTTATAAATACACTCTACCCCTGTACAGAACATTACTCAGGTCATTTGACAGTGACAGTAGAAGCTGCATTCCTGCTTCGGGAACAGGAAAAACCAAATCATACAGAAAGTTAAAGAAAAGTTGGACAGTACACTCAGGATAGTGTTATTAGTTTGTTTGTTTGTGTGTGTGTGTGTGTGTGTGTGTGTGTGTGTGTGTGTGTGTGTGTGTGTGTGTGTGTGTGTGTGTGTGTGTGTGTGTGTGTGTGTGTGTGTGTGTGTGCGCGCACACAGCGGAATGACTGTCAAGCCAGCTGGTGCCCCAATAAGTACTCGGGGCAGTAAGGTGAAACATTTTCTTCCTCACACACACAAACACAAACACAAACACAAACACACACACACACAAAGAAACGTATGCCAGCACAAAATCTCTTGAACCAAATTCACACAAACACAGTCCTCTCTACAACATGGTGACAACTTGCAGTGGCCATTTTTTCAAGTCAGACGGGACCAACAGAGACAGGCAGACTGTCTGTGTGTGTGTGCGTGCGTGCGTGCGTTCGTGCGTGCGTGTGTGTGTGTGTGTGTGAGAAGGATGATGATTCAGACAGAGAGAGAGAGCGAGCTGAGGAAATGAAAGGGGAGAAAACACAGGAACTGGATAAAAAGAGGATGAGACAGGGCCAGAGAAAAAAGGTGTCCGCTTTCAGTCAGGAGGAATAAACTGAGGCAATGTTTGGACGGGCAGCAGTCAGCAGAAAAAGCATCAGCCTGTCGCTCGCAGTAACGGTAGACGAGCCCAATCAAGGGGAGATGGAGGGAATGGAAATGTGAAAGGACAAGAAAGGGAGGAGGATAGTAATGCACCACAAATAGCCTCTGGCACATGATCACGGAAAGGCCGATTCTTAGATCCCTTTTTCATTTGTTGTTCACCTTTTCTCTCCCTTCATCTGGCTGGACTGATTTTGTTCCCTCTCATTGTGTTTCTTTGTGATTCCTTATGTAATTTTGTCAAATCTTTGCTTCGTCTACCAATTTCCAATTCTTACAGCCTCTCTAGAAGAGCGAGGAACGAATGTTTAGCGTTGAAGTGAGGTCTCGAGGGAACAATAAGTCGAAGGAAGATCTGTAAAAACAACACGGGCAGGCAGCTTCCCTTGTTGTAGCCTCTCTCTTTATCACACACTATTTAATAATATTTTAAAAAATTGGAGGAAAAAACAACCAGTGATGCAGTGATCTGGGTTTCTCTGGATATGAAAGGCATTAATATATTCATGAGTTGCGGCTGCAATCATGCTTGTATGAATGGCTTTTTTTTTTATATTTACCAGCATAGCAAGACTTTGCTCCTATGATGAGATATGCATTTTTAAGTGAGACTGTATCCTCTGCAGCCAGGACATTCCTCAAACAAAAGACAAGCAAGCTAGGTTGAATTCTCTTTTTGCATGTCAGCTGTCAAATCTTTTTATGATCGGCGGCACTCAGGTAATGTTTTGTCTTCCTCAACGCGTCTGGAAAAAGAAACAAGGGACTTAAAGAAATAAGATACCAAACAGGGAGGTAGAGGAGTATACATATGTCATCCTATTGCTGTTTCCAAGTATTCCATGTATTCATCATTCCCCTTGTCTACGATCTTCCAAAACTTGTACCGAAACTGAACAGAGGCAGACTAATGCACTCAACATTTTATCCAGGGAGGATGATGTTAGACAAACAGCCAGTCTAATGTCAGAAGAGACGAGGACTGACAGCCGATGAGATGCACAAATCTGTGTTTGCAAAGTGTTGTGATGCAGAACAGAGAGGACAAATCTACAGTGCAGTCAGGAAGTATCAGGACAATGATGTGTTTTTATTGTTTTGGGTTCTGAACTACAGCAATTACTACAGAGGTTTTATGGGCTGCATTTTCAATCAGGGTAACTTTAGATTTCAGTAATGATTGAATGGTGATGTGTGTGGTGGTGGGAATAGTGGTAGCTGCGAGTGCATTTTAATAGCACAGGTCCCCGAGAGCCGTTTGGAATTACTCTTGCAATGATCACAGGGGCTGCAAACACACTTTGAGTATCTACCCCATCAGGAATGCAAGGAGAGAACTATCTGTTTACAGCGCACCCAAACAAACCGGCTGCTTTAATAAAGGAGGCTAAAGAAGATAGTAAACAACTGTGCGCAACATCGACTCGTCCGGTGTGTTCATGCATCAACTCTTGTGTGTAGGGTTGGATGAGGGCACGGATGTGGGTGCGTGAGTGGTAGGGCATCTTTTCACATGAGGTTTTCAATTCTTATCTTTTGCTATTCTGATTCAATTAAAAGATTCCGAAAATAAAGTCTTTCATCCAGACTGAACCGTCTCAAAAACTATGGAAACCATGAAATTTGATACAGAAATTCATGGTCCCCAGAGGTAGGGCTGGGTATCGGTACTCAATATCTTTGAGGTATTGACAGAGATAAATCGATACCAAGTAGTATCGAAACGTCTCCGGTCAAACGATACCGGCAATCAACCCTTTTTGCATCCAGAGCTAGAAAATGTTAGCATTTATATGGACTTGCTCACAGCCAATCAACGCAAGCATTTTATATTAAATAAATATAAATAATTTGAAGACTTTCAAAACGCATTTGTGTACAAATCTAATAATTTAGATGTGGAGGAGTGGTTCCATTTTAATGCTTCTATTCACATGATGGGTATCGAATGAAGACCTCAATTGGCATCGGTATCACTTTAAGGATACTTGGATTGGTACTGGTATCGTAACAATACCCAGCCCTACCCAGAGGTTATCTCTTGACATCTGCCATCAGTTTGACAGTTTTTGGTTTTTAAGGGAAAATTATTGGACAGATACTTTTTTGCTTACTGCTAACTAGCACACAAACATACCTCCTTAAAATGAGCATGTTAGCATTGTTATTAGGAGCAAGTTTGTATTAACTTGTCTGATTTTTTTGTGTTCCCTAAATGAGCCCTGCTGATTGTAAACGCTTGCAAATTAACACTAAAGATGGCATTTTAACCTCATTTGCATTGCTTCATTTAAAATCTAATGTGCTGGAGGACTGTAGGGCACTGCTATACACTACTACTGTTTGGCATAAGTTAATTTTATTTTTCCAAGAAGTGCACATTGAGCCTGAGTGTGGTTAAAAAGTTGGTAAACTATGTCACCTGCTGTCAAGATGGCTGAAATCCAGTAAGTTGAACTCTCTGTTGTCCTGACTGTGGTAGATGGTGTCAACATCCTGGAATGGAGATGCAGAGTAAGAAAGAAAGAGAAAAAAGGTGAGAGAGGAGAAAAAAAACAATAACAGAAAAGGGAGAGATATGGGACAGTGACATTAAAGAGATAGCCTAGTAGTTTTGTTCAGCTGCACAAAAGATAGGAGTGGAGTAAATCTAATAACAACACATCAAACAAGAATGTTTTTTGTAATGTCTGTTCAGCCTCCTACCCACTGCACTTCTTCTTTGCAGCCTATTCCATTGTAGTCACACAGAGCTGCGTAGGTTTCCGAAAAACCACCTGAAAAGGTAAAGAAGAAAAGACAACAAATCAATCCAAACCGGACCATAACTGATCAGAAATGGCAAGGATAGAATAAAGCTGTGTAGAGGACATATGAAGGAATGAAGAGAAAGGGTGCAGACCAAAGATGAAAGAGGACGTCAAAAAGAGTGAGACAGAGATAGTCAACAGAGACAGGGGGATTAACTGCAAATATTGAGGTGAGATGAAAGTATTGCACCATGAAGGAGCTCTTCTTGTAGATTAATAGGATTACTAGCAAAAAGGGAGTGCATCCAGCAACTTTGGTCCTCTGACCCACTTAAGGATTTGGTGTGAGTCAGTGAGCCAGCGAATGGGTGAACTCTGCAGTATATGTGTGTAGGTCTATATGCATGCAAGAGTGTGAGTGTGTGTGTGTGTGTGTGTGATGATGATGATGACACATAGAAAAAGTAGATGACTCACCGCAGGTTTTCTGGGTGTCTAATGACGACTCTGAGTTTGGTGAAAACTTGTGACTTCCATCAGTTAAGTCACCTTCTGCTCGACAGATAGGAGGACTGGAAGACAGAGAGAAAAGAGGTCCAAACAACAATGAGTCCACAGACATGCCAGCAGCTCTCTGGGACTCGACGCACTGAGGTGCTTTGAGCTAAATGTCAGCATGCTAACATGCTAACAATAGCTGTGTCCAAAATCCACAATATACACTAAGCAGGTTTTGAGTAGAGTTCACACTAGAAGAGAGATAAAACTAAATTTGCTCAAAATAGTTTGAATGCAAGTTTAAAACTTTTCTACCACAATGCAAAGCACAACAGAAATTGGGGATCTACGCGCAAATGTAGCTGCAAAACACTGACATGCATTGGTGCATGTATCTTGTTTGTTGATTTTTTGTGCACACTTAGAGCAAAACAGTATACTAGGACAATTAGTATATACTAAGGTACGCAGTATACATAGTATGGACTTTGGACACACTGAATGTAAAAACTATCAGGCTGATGTTTGATAGCTGATGCACTCAAAACCACAAATTCAAGCTAAACGTAGTGCTAGAGGTAAAGTGGAGCTCACCAGATTCATCAGGATTCATCCTCTGGGAGCAATGAATGTCTGTACAAAATTGCATAACAATCAATCCAATAACTCTTAAGATATTTCAATATGGACCAAAGTGGTGGACTGACCAACACTGCTGTCCTCAGAGCTAATTCAAGTAGCTAAACATGTATCACCTTCATTATCTATATTTTCAGGAGACTAAACCTGAATTCTTGAGAATTGGTGATATGATTTGAAGGCATGCAGTCCAAAATACAGGTTGGGGAAAAGTGGATGGTAAATTATGCTGTCCCCTCCCTCATCTGCTGCTGCTGATGTGCCATTAAGCAAGACACTGAACTCCTAAATGCTTAAGTGGAGCAATTCAATGCCCAAGCGATTATACACTGGCTGCTGCCAGGTGTGAATGATTAAATGTGTGTAACCCTCCCGCTGCCTTCCAGCGTGCATCCTCCAAAACATTGTTATGAATAAAAAAAACACATTGTCAGACAACTTCCAGTTAAATCAAGCATTAAAAGGTTATTTGACTTACAAAAATTCTGGTCCAGAATTAGCCTATCCCTACTAAAACGCACCACAGCTGCATAATGTTTTTAAAATTATACCACTGTCTTACTTGTATTGGCAAGATGCTAATTTGTAGACTTGTTTTCATTGATTATAGCCTCTCCGGTCAGAATTAAGATGAAAAGTGCACGTCTGCAGTGTCAAAACTGCTTATGGCATTGCTTTCGAAGTGAATAAATAACACGTAAACTGTAAAATTGGATCCCTGGGATGCTGTTCGAAGCTACTGTTACTCCCTGTTGCAATTACATAAAAAAACAGATATTCGGGAGCTTACTTGTTGTTCTGTTTTGAATTCTTCTTCGACAAAAAAAACTACCAGTAAGCAGAAAAGAGTATGGACTGGGATCATAAAGTAAACACCGTGTTCGCACTTAACACTGCGCTGTACCTGCTCAAGCTTTTTGATAGGATTACGCCGCTATACTGTTGCATTCAACACACACCATCCTTAATCCCATTTGTCAACACATCACACACACAACACCTAACCACATCCATGACCTTAATCCCCACCTTATCTCCACAATCAACATCCGCTCATGGAGAGAGTGTGTGTATGCGCGCGTTATCTTGATACCATCTGCATCATGTACTTCAATGCAGCATCGCCAATCAGTTACAAGGCAGCCCAATCAAACCCATAACAACTTCCCTCCCTTTTGTCTTCCCCTCTCTCTTTATTCTGTTTAAATGCTCTCACTCGAAGCAATCATCTACAGTGGCCCTAATGGAAAAGAGCCATTCTGAAGGATGATAGAATGCGGAGATAGCCTTGTGCGGGTCAATAGCCGGAGCACAGTCAATCCCATTGCTCTTAGAAATTGTAGATGAGACCCAAGAGAGAGGGGAGTACACTCTGCCCTGCTTGCCTGCCCACCCATACATAACATGACCATGGGACAAACATTTTCGGCACTTGAATTCAACTCTATCCAGGCTTTTCTTTGGAGTTTGCCCTCTGTACTTCCCTTTTAAGAAAGTAAAGAAGCCACACAGTGCCCGATTCAGGATTCTTAACTGTGTAAGAACGGCTTTTTGACTGGCAGCGTGAGTTCGTATAGCTCTGTCAGTGACTGTGTGTTTGTGCTACTCACTGTTTTTACTACACAAACAGCTTAAACATTTTTTTTTTTTTAAGAGCCAACACAATGCCTTCAGGTACCAGCCTACTCAGTGTCAGCTAGTTGATTTAATCCCAGTGATTGCTGGGTGTTAAAGTCTAACCGTGACACACAAATGGCTTGGATGCAAACTGCTGCAGTACAAGAATGCATCTTGGCTGCTGAAGAGGAAAGCTGCCCAAAAGTGAAGCTGCCAACTTTGCCAACGCACTGTCGAGTGCTGTTAACATCGGCCAACTTGTCTTCACTCCTCAGAACACACAATACAGAAACAAAAAGGCTTGTTTTTTTTGCTCGAGGCGAGGATGCTCAGTGAAGCTTACGCATAAATGGAGTTGTTGAAGACTCGGGAGAGGGCATAGTTGATGTGGTTGACCGTGTGATCTAACTGGTCCTGGGTCTGCAGTCTCAGGGAGAAGGTAGTCTTGTCTGTATCGATGACAACCTGCAGTGTGTGGACAGGAGAGGTTTTCATAGTAATACTTTGTATTAATTCACATTCCAAAAAGAAAGAAAACTTTGCACTTCAGTGTGTCACCTGATGCTCGGGATAAGTATTCATTGCTCTGATTTCCAAGAAGTTGAATGTGACCTCCACCTGAAAAACAGCACAGAAACATCATTGTGGTCAAGTTCTCATTTTATATAATCTTCAAATGATATATACCTTCTTTTTTTTTCTTTTTTTTTTTTTTTACAACTGGGGTCTTCAGTTTTCATTTACACCAATACTGTACTCACCAAAATATTTGCTTTAATTTAGAAATGTGGCAACAGTGCAGACGATGAAACAGGTTTGCCAAACTTTAACAGTAGCGAATGACTATAAAATGATTACCCAAACTTTTAGCTGAGAACACACAGTGTACAGACGATTTGTGGTTTCATTTTATACTATTGTATTAATCATCATTTTCTTTCTTTATTGCAACTTTCTACAACTGGTTATCTTAAAGACGGAAAATAATCAAAACTAATACCATCCACGTCAATTCTGCACATGCTTGCAAATATACTGTAGTGGGGCAGACATAGAGAGACTACTGCTTGGCCTGGAGGGGAGGGTCATTTCACAAATTTCAGACCCACTTTCCACCAACCATGCCATTATAGGCAAACAAGACTAGACAATTCAACAAATGGAAATGTCGCACAGTAATCCCCTTTTCCACCCTTACTTTTCGAATGTTATCTTTTTGTGTCTAAGTGACAAATGGGGACAACAATTTTTAAAATTGGTGCAGTATTGAGCGACATCACTTCATCCAGCATCCGCTAAACAGGCTGCGATGTAATCCAATGGGGCGATTGCACCCGTCAATGTACATCAACGAAAAGTGCTAGTTTTTGCCACCGACTCAACGGCTCAGATTGTTGTTTTGAGTGTCTGGCAACAAACCTTAAACCATTTTTCCCTTATCTTTTGTTGGATTTAGTCTGTTTGTTATTGTGTCTAATCAAATCTTGCTCAAGGAGAAGTCTCTGAAAGTCTAGAGAGATCTACAGAGAAATCTAGAGAGTCGAGTTGTTGTCGAAATCATCTAAATATTCAGAGAGTTGGAAAGAGGAGAGCCGGGAGGAGTTTGTTCTGTTTGAGCACAGAATGCATAGCTTGGTGCAATCTAAAAGATTTTCAAAGTCACGGCTGAATATTTAGCTGATTTCGACAACAACTCAACTCTCACAAGATTTCAGATCGAGACTTCTCCTTGAGCGAGACTTGTCTGGACACAACAAACGGACGGGATCAAGTAATAGGTAAAGAAAAAAGTTTGTTTTCCTCTCTATCCTTTCCATAATGTTGTGAAACACTTGTATTAACAATCTGAGCCTGTCAGTGGCAAACAAGCTCTGTTAGTGGACGTACATTGACAGGGCACTATTGCCTCATTGGATTACATTACAGCCCATTTCACGGCTGCCGGCTGAAGTGCTCTCGCTGGACCAGTTTCAAAAACTGTTGTCCCTATTAGTCACTTAGACACAAGTGGTCTTAAGGTTATTAAAATAATCTTATTCCACACCGTCTGACAGTATTACAAAGCATGTGTATTATTTTGTTCTAGTTCATTATTTAAGCTAAATGATGTTAACATTGAGTCGTGCATCATCTTAGAGACATTTATCCACAGTTCTGCCTGACGTACAATATATCCACTAGGACTTTTAAACATAATTTCTTAGGTTTGAGCAATGTTTAGCTACACAGCATACGCTTGTAATAAATTATTCACCAGTGGGTCCACACGTGTTGCACTAACCTAAGAAAATAAAACACTTAAAAAATTAACTTGATTGGCTTTTTTTTTTTTACCAGCAAAGCTTTTATGGCACTTAGAGTAGGGCTGGACAATATTGACCAAATTCAAATATCGCAATATTTTGGACCAAATACCTTGATATCGGTATTGCAACAATATTGTAAGGATGATTATTGATGCTTTCACAAAATATTTACACAATTTTTGATAAATAACCATCAGTAATGCCGATATAATGACTAAGTGGGTAAATACAAATAATAGAACAGTCTGGTAAGCTAGAACAGTCTTAAAAAAAAAAAAAAAAAAGAAGACATCACTTGACTGTAATCCAGCCAACTAATAATGGACCAATTATTTTTTCACTGAATTAAATATGGCGATATACAATAGTCTATAATGGGATATGAGATTCTGTTCATATCACCCAGCCCTATTACAACCTGCCTGATTGTTTGCTTCTCTCTATTGGACTTGTATGGCAGTAATGTCACCACATTCCCACATTACAGCAATATATTTTGGCATGCACATTGTTGTGGTAACTCAAAATTATTGTAAAAAAACTATTTAAATAAAACCCAAGTTAAAACAAACTTTAATCCTTAAAAGGAATAGTACAACATTTTGGGAAATACACATATTACATTTGGTAATAATCCATTCAGAAACCCAAGTGTAAAAACAACCATAAACTAAGCAGCTGCAGGCTGTAGCTTCATATTAAGATATGAGACTCATGGTTTCATATAACTCTGAGCAAGAAAGCCAATTAGCATATTTCCCAAAATGTTCAACTATTGCTTTAAACCACTAGCTTCACGCCACCTGCCATCTTCAACGTAATCGCCATCATCCCCGCTATCGTTCCAAAACATAATCACCACAGTCATCATCGTTATCTCTTCTCTTGTGCTCTGAAAGTCTTCTACTCCTTTTTTTTTTTCTTTGTCACATCTTTTGCGAATTACCATGAGATCAAGACTGGCAAGTGAAAGCCATAAAATTCCACTGAGAGTGGGGGAACATTTACCTTGGTGGGCACTTTGACAGCAAAGAGATACAGTCTCCATGTTGCCAGGACCTGAGGGGAGAAGACATTCATTTTTCTGTCACAGAGCAGGAAATGCAAAATGCAAATCACAGCAAAAAATAGCACAGTACAAACACCCCATAAAGAGAGCAAATCATCTCTGCAGTTCATAGCAATGGCTCGTAAGTCATACTAAGCACTCAGGACATTAGCGGGCTAATGATGATAGTGCGTGTGAGCGCGTGTGTGTGAAAGAAATATTGTGGCGGAATTGTGAGTCATATGACAGTCCGATTCATCGGGTGTAAGTTGTGTTGATGGAGCTAAGCAGCACTTATTCAACAGATGCTTCACTGCATCAGGGGCGAAAACTAATGGTGAGACGAGGAGCGAGCAAAGTGGGAGAAAGAGGACAGAGAAGATGAGAAAAGTAAGTAGAGGTGAGGTAAAGAGAGGTGTGCTTTTGCCAAAAGACAGGCATTACCATTTAAAAGTGTCTGGGGTAAAGTAGAGATAGAAAATGTGAATATATTCACATCTGCCTATGTAATTAATCTCATTCATAATTCAAAAATCCATAATTAGCATACCCCATGCATGCACTGTGCATCCCTATCCCTCCCTGGCTCTCTCTCTTCAATTCTTGGCCACACTTTCTCTTTTGCTCTTTTTTTTTTTAGCTGGGTTTCGTCTTGTCCATAATTCCCTCCCTTGCATCCTGTCATTCCTCTGATTTCTCTCTTCATCTCCATGGAAATCTGTTTATTTCTTCTTTCTTAATCCCTAATCCCTCCATCTCCCGGTGTGCCACAGTGGC